>NW_020327662.1:0-300000 GCF_001858045.2 Oreochromis niloticus
TTTGAATGGGTAAAACAAATAACGAGATTGATTCTTGCAATGCTTTTCCAAGAAAGTTTTGTTTGATGTAACGGGTTTCCAAAATTATTTTATTTGATGTAATGAAACCAATACATTTGATTCAAGTAAAACAAATAATTACATGGATTCTTGCAATCCTTTTCCAAGAAAGTTTTGACTGGCAACAATGCTCACCTGCTAATCCAACAGAACACCACTGGGACCTTATGTTTCACTCCATCTGACTGTGCAGGAGCTCAGTGTTGGGTACACTGAAAAAAAGGATTGGCCAACTCTTTGATTACGTAAGCATCTTGCGTGTATTTAACATAAGTGCATCATGCTTTAAAGTTAAGTGTAACTATATAGTGTAGAAACTACATGATATGCAGAGAGGCTAGATTAAATGTTCATTCATGTTCGAGTGAAGTAAGTCAATAACTTTCAGTCTCGTGCGCTTTGGATCGTGGTTTCAGGAAGGCATCCATCTCAGTCAAATCGAGCAGCCGCTTCTACTTTTTTTTTTTGGTATACCGAAAAAAGTAAATTGGGTGGTTGTTACATTAAAAAAGTCTAACTTGTAATTTAAACACAATAATTTCATGTTTCTATGAACATAATTAAATCATGAAGGATCTGTACGAAATTCAACAACTTAATTTGTCCTTGATGAGATGACATGATACATTCTAGTAAGAGTGGTTAGTTGCTGAACTCATGAAATTCACAAGATGTCAAACTGCAGGAAAACACTGGAGTTATAAGAGGCAGACAACTACACACACACCACGTGTATGCTATTGCTATTTATTGTGGTTTAACCTGTCAAGGACAAAAACGTACAAAAAACTTCTGCATCAAGCCTTGAAATCATAGCTTTCCTACTTCTGTTAAGTCTGGATTGTTGGCATGGTGGTTAGTGTTGTTGCTTCACAGTAAGAAGGTCCTGGGTTCAAATCCACAGTTTGGCTAGTTTCCACTGGTTTCTCTCTGGGTATTCTGGTTTCTTCCCACAGTTAAAAGCCATGCAGTTGTTGGAGTTAGGTTAATTGGTGATTCTAAATTACCTGTCAATGTAAGTGCAAATGGTTGTTTGTGATTGACTGGTGGCTGTCCAGGGTGTACCCTGCCTTGAAACCTATCACTTCAGTGTTATTTCCCAGCCCCCTGCAACCAGGATAAAGATAGGAGGATGGTATCCATTGAATTCTTATGGTAACCAGGATCTAGACTTTGTTGAATATTATGTAATATGAAGACAACATGTAGTATTTAAGTGACCAAGTAGTATTGGGGTAAAAGTTATTGAATAGTGTTGAAATAAAATGACAAATTGTGAAGGATTAAAATATTCCAAGAGCTCAACTTACTTCATCTAAACATGTTTCAATCGCGTTTTATGAACACAAAATGCACAGGTTTACTGAATATGAACAAGTTGTGTTGATTGAACTCAATTGTTTAAGTTTCTGCCAAAGCAAAACATTTGTGTGCAACCAATGTCCACTACTGAATCAAGTAAATCCAACATGGCCTTTTTTTTCAGTGTATGGTAAATGGTCTGTTTCATTTCAGTGCTTTTAGACTCTTCCTGGTTGTTGATGTTTGTTTCTAAAGATGTTGTTGATGAGACTTTGAAGAAAGCAGCTTCACCTCTGATCACACACACACTCAACTCCACTCACTCACCTGGAGGATCAACACTCAGGCTAAGGATGCTGATGGGGTTATTGCTCTGGGGATTTAGCAGGTGAGCTAAATCATGTGTAACATGTGAATTTCCTGAGTGTGGCATTAAGAAAGTCTGTGTCTATGCCAAACCTGAAGTTTAAACTCCTTTTTTAAATTTACCAACATTTCTGATTTGCAGCTAAGACTGTGACATGTTTTCACCATTTGCAAGCCAGAATAGTGATCACTCTTAAAGCCTGGTTGCTGCACAATACTAGGACTACTAGTACTAGTTCTAGTACTACTGCTACTGCACAAAGCATATTGTTCAGGAATTTCACAAATTTGCTTGAGTTTAATGTGTTGGCTTACAGGTAAACTTGTTTGGAGGTGGATAGGATGAAAACTTCCAGCATCACATAATGTTTTCCGATCAGTAGGCTTGGAGTAAGAAAAGAACTGGACGTATATTTGTCTTTTTTGGGCTACTTTTATGTTAAGAAAGTTAACTTGTTTAGAACTGTGATCAAGGATAACACATAAACCCTTGAAAATGTGATAACATCCAAGTGTTACATGGTGTTGCAGGTGACAAAAAGCCATAAACCATTGTTTAGAGGTTGTTGTGGAAGTTTTCCATTTAATAGAGCCTGCAGACAAGCGAAGAGCGGTAGCTAACATTCTTTAATCAAGACAAAGAACAGAAATCAAGCTTGGTGAGGGACTGCCATAGCTGGGGCAGACGGTGAGCATGGCTCTCAGTTAAATACCTCCTACAGGAACAAAAGGCAGTACACAGCTGTTTTCACACCTTTGGTCTTTCCCCCAAAGAAAGTTTCACACTCCCTTGCTATCTCTTACAGTGGAGAAAAGACAAAAAGACTCTTCCTGTGGAGTTGTCTGCTTTCCCCACAACTTCCTTACCAGACCCCCACCGTGTGTCTAACTGTTTGAATGGAGTATGAGGCAGACATGCTAAAACAGTGACCTAAAAGCATTACCAATAAACAAAGTGATCAATACATAAATGAAAGAAATTCCTCTACAAGGTGATTGCCAGTTTTGTTGGGATTTTTAGAGACACAGAGAGTCACAGAGATCCTGTTCTGCATTACTTTAGAAAAATAAAGGGGGTTTCAGAGCTGTTTATATACGAAGCAGTGTTCATAGAAACATTGATCAACCCTGTTTTTGGCATTGAGTGTTACATTTGTGACAGTTTCAATAAAAGCCTGAAAATTCTTGCATTTATACTGGAGAGCAAAGAAAGATTAAATGCTACTTGTACTATGGAAAATCAGTTTCATAAAAGCTACATAAACAGAACTGAAGAAGACTGTGCTTGTAAAACTAGTGGTAACGTGTGAGAATTATAAGACTAATTAAGTTTTAAGACTGTTTCTGCTATCGATACAATTTGCGTTGTTAATCCTGAATGATTCACGGTGACAGCATCATAAGGTCATTTTACTACACACACACACACACACACACACACACACACACACACTTGGAAAATCACATAGTTTGACCATAAAATCCCAGAATAATTAGTATTTGAGAATGTGGCAGCAACATCATTAAAGAAAAAATGTCTTTCCATGACACTTTCATTTAAAAATATAAAAATGTGAAGTTTTTTGTGTAAAACATTAAAACAAACAAAAAAACTTAATACCTTAAGAATCTCCTGATGAAATTTGTGAATATCTAGATCAATGGTGTTTCCATGTGAGAGTCTATAGGGCATAGACTGAGGCTGGGTTTTAGAAATACATGATGGTAACATAAGACATGTTAACTCTGAGAACACTAACATTTAGTTTAACGTGCGAGAGGTAAATGCATCACAGAAGCTAAAAAGGAGTTCCTTGTCTCTAGATTAGTTAATATGAATTGAAAATAAACTGATTTGAACAGGTTTGATGCATTATACAAAAAAAAAAGGTTGATGAAATTGTTCACATGATCTAAGCAAGAGTCACTCGGAATCTCAAATGTTAAAGTACACTTACTGATTGTACTTTTACTACATGAGCTAATGTAGATGCTCTAAAAGCACGCTGACTGAAAAAGAAGCACACATTTGGAGAAACTGTGCTGTAACTTCTCATACTGTGAAGTTTTCTGACAAAAGTGAATTGAAAACTTATGCTGTACAGCTTACTAAGGGTCCTTTGATGGGCCATGTGCAATTACACAAAAGAACAAGTTAAATTCACAATAACACTGACTGGAGAAAAGCCAGTTTGGAATTCTAATTGACATTACAACTGTTGCACATTACTGTAAAATCAGTGCTGTGATAGTTTAAGATCACAACCTGATTTAAAACACAGTCTAACATCAACATTCTTGCCCCTGAAAATAGGCCAGGATGGCTGAAAAATGTACTTTAAAATGAGATTTTCTTTTGTTTCATTGGAACAGTAAAGTACCATAACAAAGAAATGAGTACACCTTTGTAGATATCACTGATATGGAGTTTTTCATGTTTTACATAAAGACTTAGGGCTGCTAGTTTCCTAGTGGCATTTTCTCATTTAAACCATGGTGACTTAAAAGTTTAGCAGCAAGACACTTGTTTCCTTTGCTCCATCAAACATTTCTTTCAGCCATCTGTGTTTATCAGAGCGATATGTGACTAATTTTTTATTGAATCACCAGAAAGTACACAAATACAGGATTAAATATTTTATTTATTTATCAAAGATACATAATTACACATTGATACAATGAACAAGGTGTGAATGAAAATTACACATGGTGTAAGAAAAACATTATAACATACAAATAAGTGTTTTATGATAATCTGACATAGTTTAAAAGCATAAGAATGAGTGTTTTTAAAAAGAACATGTTCTTTGATGATCACATTACATGTATCAAATTTTAAAAGCATAACGTAGGGAGCAAAGTGTTCACAAAAACAGTTTTATGATTACTTTTTCCACAGTGCTTGTATGCCTCTTGCAAAACTATGTACTTTTCACCATAAGACACAATGACTCACAATTATCTAAGACCAGCCATGAAATGTCTGTCGCTTCATTACAATCATTTGTCCCCGCTGCTGCCCTCAGATCCAGTCTTCTGTACTGGGGGTTAAAATTGCTTTTTTGGTGGTTCGTAAAAAAAATATCTCAAAAAGCGATGTTGGTGAGGGGACCAGAAACACTGGGTTGCAGAGCAGTTGGTAAGGACTTGTATATTTCTGGAGAGTCTGCAAAAGCTGTCTTGCTCGTGCTCCTAATTGGATATGTGGAGCCCGGCTCTGATATCTCACTGGTGGCAGCTAAAGGTAGGCACGCCTTGGAGGCGGAGTTGGTCTCGGGGCGCAATCTTTCAAACGAGCCTCACGGCATTTCAGGCAACCTCAGGCCGGAAACAACATCCGGTCACTCGCGGTCAAAATCCACGGAGAGCTGGTGTTTCGCAGGGATCAGGTTAACACATCTGGCTTAAATGAGAGTCTAAAAAATATAAAGAAAAACAAAAAGAATTTTAAAACACGCAAACTAGCAAAATATCAAAGGAGCATAACATAACAATAACAAGAGGATATGAGATACCTGATGAGAAAATGATAGGTGATGTAGAGATGTAATGTATAAGCTTTGACGGGAGTTAAACTGGATCTTATATTTTTAAAGTGTATTGTACGTGGGATAGGCTCCAGCGCACCGCGCGAGCCTGAAAAAAGGATAAGCGGAAGCGAATGGATGGACGGATGGTGTATTGTACGTGTTACAAACCAATGTGATATTTTTTAAATGAAAGGATTGAGAGAATGGTAAAAAGGAAAATGCAAAAATGTAGTTAGAGAGGAAGATGAACACTTACCGAGTGATATGCACATAGGGAAAGCGACGCGAGTTGTTGTTGATCCCTGGTTCTCGGTTGTTGCGAGCTCGTTTCCCGCAGGCTCTTCTGCACTTCGGGCGTAGCGATGAGGCTCAAAACACCCCAATTAGACAAAGTAAAGGCGATCCGCGGTGTGAGGGGACCAAAACTTTCACCTCCTTTTAGCTGGTAGAAAAAGATTTTGCTCTCTCTTAGGCTGAAGGCATAGCCCCAAAATCGGAATCTCTCTTGCATAGGGTTTTTTTTCCGGTAGAAAAGAAGAGTTACATTTAGGCCTAAATGTTAAATTATTTAACCTGAGTGAGAGCCAGCTGTCCATGCTTCCGAAGTCAGATGGCTTGTGAGACACCGTTGCAAGTCTTAACCTGAGCGGGGGGATCGTGAAAATCCAAGCTGAGCGCGATTGGGTGAGCGGGGTGCGAATGGAGCCGCCCCTTTTGTAATGTGATTGTCATGGGGCAGTAAGGTTTACCTAGGACGATTGATATGCACACAGGTAAAAGTGCCGCTAATTGTTTTAGCGGTCTGGCGAAGGGGGTATTATTGTGAATTGGTCTGAGTACCGCTAATTGTTTTAGCGGTCTGGCGAAGGGGGTATTATTGTGAATTGGTCTGAGTACCGCTAATTGTTTTAGTGGTCTGGCGAAGGGGTATTATTGTGAATTCGGTCTGAGTGGCGGCAGGGCAGCGGGGCACCTGGGAGGCGGAGTGGATCTCCGGCGCAAATTTCAAACGAGGTAAGCAGCATTCGGGGATGAGCCGGGGAACGAACAAGAAGGAAAAAGAGAATGCTCTGGTTGCGGGCCGGTGCGGCTGGGAGCGAAGGGAGAACTTAGACTCTGAGCGGGATTTGAGAAAAAAAGACTAAGGATTTGGTTTCAGGATTTGCCCTGTTATCGAATATAAGGTTTTGGGTATACGGGGGTTCCCTACAGGTTATTTCTAGGGGTTTTTTGTTTTGCGTATTTTTGGAGAGAAACCGCGGAGGTTTTTTTTTTTTTTTTTTTTTTTTTTTTTTTTTTTTTTCAGGAGGATTGGCCGGTTATGTGCCTAAGGATCGCGAGTAAGAACTTAGACACGGAGCTAGTGATAGGGCTGTTTTTTGAGAAAAAAAGACTAAGGCTTTTGTTTCAGGATTTGCCCTGTTATCGAGTATAAGGTTGGGGATAGGAGGGTGCCTACAGGTTATTTCTAGGGGTTTTGGAGAAAAAACGCGGAGGGTTTTTTGTTTTGTTTTGTTTTTCAGGAGGTTTTTTTTTGTTGTTTGTTTTTTTGCTGTAAGCCGCTGGGAGCCGCGGTGCGTTTATGATCGCGAGAGTTTTTTGCGACTCGGACTTTGATTTTAAATTTCTTTGTTCGGATTAAACAAATGCATATAAATTGAAATAAACTTTTCCCACAAGGCATGCACCCTGTATGTCTGGCCATTCTGAACGTTACAAAAGCACAAGTTTAACTAAGCACATTTATACTGGTTTAACACATTTTCACCCATAAACACGGAGCCCCCCACAGAAGCACGGTCCCGAGTCAGGCGCGCGCACGAGCGCGCCTAGACACACAGGCGCGCTCGTGCGCGCCCTGTGCACTCATGCGCTGTCATGCGCTGACCCACCACCAGATGGCGTTTCTTTAGGGGAAAAAGGAAAAAGTTTTTAATGGATTAAAAAAATAAAAGAATGCTATTTGATATAAAAACTTTTCTAAAATAAGCAATTAGTTCTTATTTTTTGGGGGAAGAAAAGCAATGAACTAGCATATTTTATGAAAATCATAATTTTTATGAATATCATATTTTTATTAATATCATAATTTAATTATCATAATTTAATTATCATAATTTAATTACTTACTGAGCTCATGAATAATTCATAGAAACTAACACTCAAAAAGCTCATGAATATTTTTGACATAAGGGGTATAATATCACTCTCTAACAGGTGATGTATTCTCTCCACCTGTCTAAGCCACACACACAACATACACCCTTAGTTATACAAACATATCAATGGGTGAACTAAGATTCGTTACATGGAATGTAAATGGAGCTAGCTCCAGAGAAAAGAAGTTAAAAATATTTAACCAACTCAAAAAACTACAGGCAGATGTTGTCCTTTTACAAGAGACCCACAGACCTCTTAAAGGATCGAATGAACTTAAAACACCTGAGTTTCCTAATGTGTTCTCAGCTTGTTATAATTCTAGACAAAGGGGAGTAGCAATTTTAATACATAAAAATATTAATTTCACAGTACTCGATACAGTTATAGATCCAGAGGGCAGATTCTTAATCATTAAACTATCTATATGTGATAAAAAGCTATGTATTGTAAGTGTATATGGTCCAAATGTTGATGATCCCTCATTCTTTCACGTTTTTTTCAGTGCACTCTCTGAACACTTAGATGGCACACTTGTTCTTGGAGGCGACCTCAACCTTGGACTAAATGAAGAAATGGATAGGCTCAATACAGCAGGAACTCAGCGTAATTGGCAGTCCACAAATATAATCAAACAGTATATGAGCGACTTTGGTCTTTGCGATGCATGGCGCTCCCTTCACCCCACCAGTAAAGAATATACTTTTTTCTCACATGTGCATCACTCCTACTCTCGTCTGGATTATTTTTTGGTCAGCAGCTCACTGCTGAGTGACATTTCAGACACTGAGATTCACACTATAGCTGTCAGCGATCATGCTCCTGTATCTTTAACACTAATGCACAAGATCAATACTACGCCAAGTAAAAACTGGAGATTTAATACATCACTGCTTAAAGATGAAGACTTTATTAAATATTTTAAAAAAGAGTGGACTTCATATTTAGACTTTAATGACACTCCCGGAACATCAGCTTCTGTTCTATGGGAAGCAGGGAAAGCTGTGATGAGAGGTAAAATAATTTCTTTTTCATCACATAAAAAGAAAGAAGAAAGCAAAAATATTCAGGAATTAGAAAAAACCATCAAATCCCTAGAAGAAACCTACGCATCTCATCAAGATCAGGAAACATTGAACAAAATACGCAAAACAAAACTAGAATTAAATGAGATAATTGATAAAAAAAACTAAATTCTTAGTACAAAGACTACGCTTACAAAATTATGAACATAGTAATAAATCCGGTCAATTTCTAGCAAACCAGCTAAAAATAAATAAAGAAAAAACAACTATATGTGCTGTTCAAGATTCATCTGGGAACACAATATATGACCCGAAAGAAATAAACAACATTTTCAGGGATTTCTATAAAACGTTGTATTCACCACAAATAAACCCATCTAAAAAGGAAATTGATCAGTTTTTAGACAACATAACTCTCCCAAAATTATTGGACACTCAAGCAATGGCACTTGATTCGCCACTGACGCCAGGTGAACTCCAGGAAGCCCTGATAAGTATGCCCAATAATAAGGCTCCAGGCCCAGATGGCTTTCCTGCAGAATTCTACAAAGAATTCTGGACGATTCTGGCACCAGTTTTTTACAGAACGGTGCTGGAAATCAAAGAAAATGGCAGACTTCCATCAAATATGAATTCTGCAAACATTAATCTCCTGCTAAAACCAGGCAAAGACCCTGTATATCCCTCAAGCTATCGTCCAATATCCCTTATTAATGTAGACCTTAAAATAATCTGCAAAGCTCTCTCGTAGAGACTAGAGAAAATAACCCCCCTCTTAATTCATCCTGACCAAACTGGATTCATAAAAGGTAGGCACTCATCAACAAATACACGTAGATTACTTAATTTGATAGACTACTCATACAGCAAAAACCTTGAAACTACAATATTTTCTTTAGATGCAGAAAAAGCGTTTGACAGAGTTAACTGGAAATTTCTATTTGCAACTTTACACAAATTTGGTTTTGGATCTTCTTTCATCAACTGGTTAAAAATATTATATAATTCCCCAACAGCTTGTGTCAGAACAAATGACCAGACATCCTCCAGCTTCTGTCTCCTGAGGGGCACCAGGCAGGGATGCCCACTCTCCCCTTCACTGTTTGCAATTTTTATCGAACCACTAGCAGCAGCAATTAGACAGAATTCAGTAATTAAGGGCATAAAATGCAAGAACGTGGAACATAAAATCAGCCTTTATGCGGATGATGTGTTACTCTTTCTCCAAAATTCACAAACCAATATCTCTGGGGTGATTGAACTGATAAACTCTTTTGCAAGAATATCAGATTACTCAATTAACTGGTCAAAATCTACAGTCCTTCCGATTAATTGCTCCTTCCATAATTCCTCTTCTACTCCACTGCAATCGGGAAATATTAAATATTTAGGTATTAATGTTTCTCCTAAGCTTGCAGATCTAACTAAATTAAACCATATCCCACTTTTAAAGAAGGTAGAAGGTGATCTAGCTAGGTGGAAATGTCTACCCATATCACTCATGGGAAGGGTTGCCACTATAAAAATGATGGTATTACCAAAAATAAATTATTTATTCTCAATGATCCCAACTAAACCGCCGCAAGATTGGTTCAGTTCTCTAGATTCATATATGTCCAAATTCCTTTGGAAAAATAAGCCCCCACGTATAAGCTTAAAAACACTACAAAAGACCAAGGATAAAGGAGGATTAGAACTACCTAACTTTCAGCACTACTTCTTAGCCAACAGGCTTCAGTTTATCTCAGGATGGCTAAAGCATACCCTCTTAGATGAACCTTGGCTAGATGTAGAACAAGCACTTTGCAATAATCTAGAGATTTCAGATCTACCATTTATCAGCTCAAACATCAAACGACATGAATGCTTTAAAAGCGTCAACATCAGCTCTTCTCTGACAGCATGGTGGGAGTTTCTGAAGTTGACAGAGTCTTCATTAATCCCATGCAAACGTACACCTATCTGGAATAACCCTGACATATTACAAAACAATAATATGATAAACTTTTCAGATTGGAGTGGTAAAGGAATCAAATATTTAGAACATATATTAGAAGGAACAGAATTTATTTCATTTGACAGACTAGTTACACAATATGGGATCAAAGCAAAGCTCTCCAGAGAGTAGTGCGGTGTGCTGAACGGATAATTGGAGGTGAGCTTCCCTCCCTCCAAGACATCTACAGGAAGCGGTGCCTGAGGAAAGCGGGGAGGATCATCAAGGACTCCAGTCACCCCAGCCATAAACTCTTCAGACTACTTCCATCAGGAAGGAGGTTCTGCAGCATCCGGTCCCGTACCAGCAGACTGAGAGACAGCTTTTTCCACCAGGCCATCAGACTGCTGAACACGTCATAGACACCTCACCCTCACTACTGGAACTTCAACATTATGCACTCCATACTGTACATTAATGCCACTGTTTTGCACATACCTACCTCTGTATATTTTATATATCTTATTTTATTGTTTACTCTATTTCATTTGTAAAACATGTATATACACACTCACACACACACACACACACACACACACGTAGAAAAACATATTTAGTACACACATTCAGTAATGTATATACCTTTATATATGGTACATATATTTATTACTTTTTAGATTAACCATTTTTATATTTTGCTTGTTGCACGTTATTGTATTTTGCACAACTCTGTTGCTTGTGAAGCTTGCACACAAGAATTTCACTCGCATGTACTGTACCAGTGTACCTGCACATGTGACGTGACAATAAAGGTGATTTGATTTGATTTGATCAACAAGAAAAAATTTTTAGAATATCAACAAATTAAATCCATAGTAAAAAAGAGATATAAACTGGGTCAAGAGGATCTACAAACACCACCAAGTGTGGTTCAATTTTTTGCTCTTAAAACCCCCAAATTACTATCCAAAATATACAGAATGCTTTCTAAAACAGATCAGATACAGAACAGAACAGATATCACTTCCTATTGCAAAATGGGAAGCGGATTTATCAGTTAACTTAGACCAGAACTTCTGGTCTCAGATCTGCTTAAAAACCTTTAATCTAATTAGAAATCCCAGTCTTCAATTAATTCAATACAAAATACTACACAGAGTGCACTATACAGGTCATCGGATGTTCAAGATGGGCTTTACGTCTACCAACAACTGCTCACACTGCCAAACCAATTCACCGGACAATTATATCCACGCTCTTTGGTTCTGTCCACCAGTTCAGAAGTTTTGGCGCGAGATATGTGAAGACTTATCAAAGTGTCTGAAATGTAACATTCCAACTTCCCCTTTAGTATGTTTGTTGGGCAGCTTAGATAATGTCACTACGGAAAAGAATATAGCCCATATGGTTTTCACTGCCCTATGCATTGCCAAGAAAACAGTCCTCATGAACTGGAAAAATAAAAATAATCTTAATTCTAACCAATATAGAAATTATCTATTAGATTACATTAGTCTTGATACAGCCTCTGCCACCACATCAGATCAATTGCTCTGGGCTCCTTTGATCAGCTCCATCACCTAGTGGGGGTGGGGGGTCATAGTTTGGTCCCGCCTTCACTGTTGTGATTGGTGTGGGGGTAGGGACAGGCTTGGGGTGTCGGGGGGTTCCCCGAGAGCATCTTCCTTGGTGGTATCAACCCGGGGTAGCGGTCATGGCCAATTAGGGGCTCTGTCGGCTCTTAGGTGACGGTTTCCTCGTGGCTGCGTGCAGCGGGGCTAGGGGAGGGTCTGTGCTGACGGACGTGGGTTACTGACCTGGTAGCCTGGCTGCCCCGGGGTGGATCCGGGACGGGCGTGAGGTTCTGGGGGCGCTCCGTCTCTGGGCAAGGGACCCTGGCCGGGCCTCAGGGGTTTGGGTCCTGGTTGGTGTGCTGCCGGGGTTGTGGGCCGGTGGGTGTGTGGGGGCCCGGCCTTGGCGCAGGGTGCCGCCGGTGCATCGAGCCAACTGGGGGGCTCTTCAACTGGTGGAGGAGATTGTCACATCTTGCAGGAGCTTTCCTTTCTTCGGGAACTCCCTCTGCAGGAGGGGGAGATACAGGAGAGGTGGAGGAAGAGCTCGGCCTGGGCGTCTATTCTCTTCTGTAGTGTGGAAGATGAGTGGATGATGGGGTGGGTGCAGTTTTCTCTGTGGTGGGGTCGGGTGGAATGTCCAGGGCTCTGTGGGGCCGGGCGGCGCTGCTGCACTGGGCCCCGGTTGGGATGGGCCTGGGCCCCCTTTCCCTGGCGGGCTGCGGAGTATGGGGGTGCCTACTGGGGTCAGCGGGGGAGCTGGCCCCAGGGAGGGGTCACTTGCCTCTCCCTTCCTTCCCTCCCCATCTCCAGCTGCCTCCCTCTTCCAGCTCCACCACAATCACCCACACATGCAGGGCCTTGGGGTAGGGGTGTGTCACCAGGGTGCGGAGGAGGCATCCCCCCCCCCCCCCTCTGTCCCCTTCTGGCTGCCTCTGCCTCAATTTTATCCCACAACTTAGACATTCACATTACTCTCACTCTCATTACACATACATATAGGATATTGGGGGTGGGCACGCTACACGGAATTCAAATTACCAACAGGGTGTACACCTCACCCCTTGCGTCGTTGCCCACCTCTCAATTTTAAATACACGTAGACAGTGAGGGCCAGCAGGAGGGGCTATGCGCTTACCTGCTGCTCTGGCAGGTAGCTCCATGCCCTCCTGGGTTTTAAATGCACCTTAGAGCACCTTAGAACACACATTCATCAACACTACATATGAGCGGGTGGAGGGAGGTTTGGAGTCTTCCCACACCCCCGTTCTCTGCGGCATGCTGGAGTGGGGGAGCTAGGAGGAGGAGTTGGCCGTCCGACTGGGGTCTGGAGTGTGGGGCCTCCCTGCTGCTGCGGGCAGTCTGCATCTCTCCACCGCAGGGAAAAGGGTAACACCACCTGGGTCTGGGCACAAAGGTACCTAGACCCGGGGCTTAGAGTACGCTTGAGGAGTGTGATTGTGTGTACAGCGTCTCTTTATGTCTGTCTCTACGTTGGTTGAGTGTGGAGTAATTGCAATCGAGAGCATGAGGGTGGGAATGGATGTTTGTATCTGTGTGTGCCTGTATGTCTGTGTCTATATGTCAGGTTGGGTATCAGACGCCACCTCTCTGGGGACATCTCAGGTCCTCCAAGGTTTGGAGGCCTATCTCCCCCCCACCACTTCCCCTGCTGGTAGCGGATGCCCTCAGACATCGGTGCGCTGGTGGTTCTCTGTGTCCGGGGTTGGGCGCCCGGGTACACACCGGCTCACTCCTTGGCGGCTGCTTATCGGGGCTTGGAGCCTGGGGCTCGCTCGGGCTACTTCGGAGGTGGGGTGCCCTCGGCCTCTCGGCCTGGGCTCGGTCACTCTGGCACAGCTGGCTGCCGGCGGAGCTCACGGGCGCGTCACTGCAACCCCCCTAGCCTCTGCTCCGCGGCTGCTGAGTGACCCCTCATCTGGGACTCTCCTCAGCTCTTTCTGGGACAGTGGCGCGGCTGCCCCTCTGTTGGTCTTCCTTGGTCTCTCGTGTTCTGGGGGCCTCTGGATGTCTGGAGTTTTGATCTCCTCCACACCTGCTTCATGCCCTGGAGGACGGGGCAGTGGCCCCCCACACCCTCTAGCAGAACATTACATGAAGGAACCTTTTAAAAAATCAAGCGCGTCCATGCTCACAGGTGTACACACGGGTGATCACACACACAAACTACACCCTTTTTGGCTCCTCCCTCAAAGCACACTGTGCGCTGTCAATCTTACGTGCTGCACAATAATGTTTGACATTTAGTATTTACTGCCACATTCCCATATATCATTGTGATGTTGTTTATTCTATTACTCTTGTTTTCTCCTGCTTGTTTTCTTTTTTTCTTTCTCAACAGGTGATCCAGGTGGTCAATATGTATTCTTTTTTTTGTTTTTGTTTTTGTTTTATTTTTTTTATTTATTTATTTATTTTATTTTTTTTGTCTGCTTATTCTGTTTGTTTTTGTTTTTTGCCCCTTTTCCCCGTCCTTCTTCCCCGCTGTCTTTCTTTCCCTCCTTCCTTCTCCCCTTTCTTTCCCCCAGTAAAGTCTGTCCCGCATACAACAAATGAAAATAAAATAAACAATTAAAGGTGAATCAAATGGACCATTACGGCAAGGCTGGGATGGTCCATTTGGTAAAGTAAATCCGTTGGGCATCTTTCTTCGCCTTTAGACAATAATTCTAATGGCAAAAGATCCAAACGGGACAGGCAAAAAAAAAAGAAAAAAAAAAATTGACAGTAAGAAAAAGGAATTGAAAGAACAAAGCAAAAAAATAATGGTGGCAAGGCCCGGGGCTGACCCGGTGCCTGAATGGCCGGATTTGGAACCGAATCTCTATCCTGATGACCGCTGGCCCGCCAATGCACCAGGGCAATGTAGACCCGCTGGGAATTGGGGACCGGTGGACCGCAAAGGGGCGTGGTGGATCCGGCAGGGGCGGACTAAGAGCTCGGCCTCTGGGGTCTCCAGCTAACAATGTCGGTTGGAGTGGCTGCTTCATATGTGGAGCAGAGGGGCACTGGGCTAGAAGGTGCCCTGAGGCGACCCGTAACTATCCACAGCGGGGCTATCAACCCCAGGCACGTGGAAACATCAAAGGAGGAGCTGCGTACAGGGGAGCGCACCAAGCACCGAATCCCAGTGCAGCGCCTGTCGCCCAGTATCCAGTTGCTGACTGGGGCTGGGACGGGGAGCAATACTGACGCCGCCCGGAGAGACCGAACAGTGTGGGCACGGCAGAACCCATGCTGTCGATGACCGTGGAGGGTACAGAACTACCCTTCCTGGTGGACACTGGAGCAACCTATTCTACATTGAGAGACACACCTGACTGTGCAACACTCTCAAGTAGCACAGTTAATGTTGTGGGTTTTTCCGGGATTCCAATGACTCTGCCGCTGACTGATCTAGCCTTGACGCAGCTGGGAAAACAGACTTTGAAACACCAATTTGTGGTGTCACCACAGGTGCCTGTAAATCTCATGGGCAGGGATCTGCTTGTGAAACTGGGAGCAACTATTATGTGTTCGGCAGACGGCCTGACGGTCACTCTGCCAGGAGGAAAAGAATTCCCGTGCCTGGGATCGCCTTCAAAGACTCAATATCTGGTCAGAGACTCTGAGCAGTCCACAGCAGACATATACTGGGGACGGCTGGTGGAGGAAGGCATTCTGAGAGCATACCAGCAATGGAGACCCTGGATAATGAGCTTGGCCGTCTACTCTGAGCCTAGAGATCCTTACCACGTCACCCTTTTTTATGATAAGGAAGAAGACGACACCTATAGGGAGCAATTTGAGAGTGATCTAAAGGGAGAAACGTGGAATGTGAAAACACACAATATTTATATTGGACCAGAAGGTGTCGCCACGGCTGTCAAATTAACGGATGAACAATTGCCCTGGTACAATGTGGGAGAGGATTCAGCCCCTCACATTACTTTGGCGGTCCATGTTGGTCATGAGGCATGAGAATTAGGGCCAAAGGTCAAGCGGGCGCTGGACAACTCTTGGTGGCAAGGTACGCAAATTCCAAATGTTTGGTATGCTCCTAAATGTAAAATCTATCGTATACTTTGTTGTTCTAACGATGCTGTGATTTTAGAGAATAAAGAAATTTCCAGAACACATGGCAGGGAGAAAACAGATCATCCAGACGCGGTGGCTGAACTCCCTAAACTGCCTGACACATTGTGGTCCAGAGGGCCAACGGATGTGGGTTTGGCTTCCTGTTCGCCGGTTCTTTTCAAGCTGAAATCGGATGCACCCATTAATAAACCACAGTACAGGCACAAACCGGAGGCTGACGCAGGTATTGCAGAAACCATTGAAGGGCTGTTGCAGGTAGGGGTGTTAGAGCCATCACACTCATACTGGAACACACCTATTTTACCAGTTGAGAAGCAGGGCACAGGGAAATACAGAATGGCACATGACTTGAGAGCTATTAATGCCATACTACGTACTGAAACTGTTCCTGTGCCTAATCCTTACACAGCCCTCACGGCAATTACATGGGACCAGAAATGGTTCACGTGCATTGATTTGGCTAATGCATTCTTTTGTCTTCCACTGCACGAGTCACTCAGAGACATTTTTTCATTCACATACAGAGGCAGACAGTTCAGATACACACTGTTGCCACAGGGCTTTGCACTGTCACCAGGCATTTTTAATCAGGTGCTGAAAGAAGCCCTGTCACCATGTCAACTGCCTGAGGGCTGCACACTAATTCAGTATGTTGATGACCTCCTAGTTGCAGCTCCTTCCGTGGCGGTGTGTACGGCAGCCTCGCTCGCAGTGTTGAACCGACTGGCAGAATGCGGCTTCAAGGTCAGTAAGGAAAAACTCCAGCTGGTCCGACCAGAGGTAACTTTTCTGGGCCGGGTGATTGCACACAGATCCGTGGGGTTAATGAACACACACAGAGACCAAATTCTCACACATCCTAAACTACGAACTGTGAAAGAATTGCTTTCTTTTCTAGGTTTGACAGGTTACAGCAGACAGTTCATTCCGAACTACGCAGGTAAAACCGCCCCTTTAAGGGACCTGATTAAGAAAGTCGGCGCTCGAAACCTGAAGGCTGAGTTGTCTTGGACGCCGGCCACGGAGTCCTCGTTCATTTCGTTGAAGCAGGATTTGTCAAGAGCCACTGATTTGGCCACCCCAAATTACGACGAACCGTTTTACCTAGATGTTTCTGAAACAAATGACATTGTAAATGGTGTATTGTTTCAGAAAAAAGGGGGGAGTAGAGATGTGCTCATGTATGTCAGCATAAAACTGGGCCCAATAGAAGCAAGACACCCAACATGCACACAACATGCAGCAGGGGTCGCAAAAATCATCCAGAAAACAGCACACATAGTAAGGGAACACCCACTGAAAGTGCTCACCACACATAGTGTAGTGGCTTATGTGAACTCACAGGCGTTCACAATGACCCCACTGAAACAACAGAGGTTGAGCAAAATTCTAGATGCACCCAATCTGACATTCACACATGAAGGGATTAACATGGCAGATTTAATGGGGTCAGGGGAACCACATGACTGTGTGAAAAGAGCCCAGGTTGAATAGAAAGTCAGAGAGGATCTAAAAGCAGAACCCATAGCAGGAGCAGAGGAGTGGTTCACAGATGGATGCTGCCACAGAGATTAAGAGGGACTTAAAGCAGGGTATGCTGTAGTTCGCAGAGTAGGACAAAAGTACCAGGTAATAGAGGCAGGAAGGATTGAGGGACAGCAGTCAGCCCAGAGAGCTGAAGTGATAGCTCTGATCCGAGCTCTGCGGTTGGCCAAGAACCTGAAAGTGAACATTTACACGGACTCAGCATATGCGTTTGGAGCCGCACATGTGGAACTGGCTCAGTGGAAGAGAGCCGGATACAGAACTGTGACCAACGCACCTATCTGCCACAAAAAGGAGATGGAGGAACTGGAGAAGGCCCTGGAGGATCCGGATGAGGTAAGTATTGTAAAATGCAAAGGACATTCACAGGGAGACAACCCGGTGGTAAGAGGAAACCGGACAGCTGATGAAGCTGCAAAAAAGGCCGCAGGCTACAAAGGACAGAGACAAATGGTGCAGGTAACGGCAGAAGAGGAGGTCAACACCAACACTTTGGAGGAAGTCAGACAGGCTCAGAAGGAAGCAGCCCCAGAGGAAAAGGGGGTGTGGCAGGCTAAAGGAGCCTGGCAGGAGGAAGGTCTGTGGAGGAGCCCGGACGGGCGTCCAGTCCTGACGACCAAAATGGCAAAGCAAAAGGTAAGTGAAGCTCACGGACTGGGCCACGTGGGTATAAAACAAATGGAGAAAAACTTGTGTCGGTGGTGGCACCCGGAGTTAAGGAATATGGTACAGGAAAAGGCCAGAACATGTTTAATCTGTGGAGCACACAATCCCAAACCAGCAGTGAAACCAGAGCCGGGTAAGTTTCTGACGCCTGAGAGACCGGGAGAAGAGATTGTTATTGATTTCACTGACATGATTGAGACAGGCCCCGGTGGTGTGAGGTATCTGTTGGTGTGTGTTGATGCCTTGACCGGCTGGCCAGAGGCTTGGCCAACCCGGAAGGAAGACGCAAAAAGTGTAATAAAGTGTTTGATCAACCATTACATTCCGCGACACGGGTTTCCTCAAAGGATTAGATCAGATAATGGTACTCACTTTAAAAACCAGGATCTGCAAGAGGTAGAGAGAATGTTGGGAGTGCAGCACAAATTTGGGACAGTGTATCATCCCCAGTCTCAAGGAAAAGTAGAAAGAATGAATCTGAATTTAAAAAATAAGATAGCTAAAATATGCGCACAAACAGGGTTAGGTTGGGTAGCTGCACTCCCCATTGCTTTGATGACCATACGATGTTCTGTGACTCAGTCAACAGGCTTTACCCCGTACGAGCTGCTGACCGGGAGACAGTTTCCAGCCCCTTGGACAGTGGTCTCGACGGAGCAGCCCCAGAAAAGGAACAGGTCTCATGCTGAATATTTTAACGAGTTGAAAGCCCTTGTGTCCAGTTTCACAAAACAGGTGACGTGTGAGAACCCCAGAGAGAAAGGAGAGGTCCCTGACGCCAAGGCGGTGTGGCTAAAGGTCATCAAACGCAAGTGGAAGGAACCCCGTTGGACCGGTCCATACGAGGTGACAGCCCGGACGGCTACAGCGGTCCAGCTGAAAGGAAAAGGCGACACCTGGTTCCATTGGACGCAGTGTGCGGCAGCAGACGAGAGCCTAGTGGACGAGGATCCGACTCTGCCGGACACGGGGGGCAACGAATCTAAGAGGCAGAATAAATCCTCTCCCCTGTGCAACGGGCCGACTGGTAGTCCACCCAGAAGGCCGAAGAAAGAAGAACCGCTGAAGAGGAGATCGCCGCGCCTGCAGAAAGGAGGGACCACAGACTGAGTGGCCAGAAGAGGGTGGCTGAAAAAGAGAAAAAAGCAAGCAGCAAAAGAGACACAGGAAAATAACGCTTGGCATTCTTTTTATTCCTTAGTCATTAAATACACGCTGAAAATGCCACGTCATGAATTAGAACCTCGTGAAGAGAGGGCACAAATTAAAATGTTACTTGTTATAGTGAGTTTGATGTCTGTGATGATATTAATTATGGCCGTATGTTTGCTCGTTTATACTTTGCAGAAAAACCCAAGTGAACTGTCCGGAACCGGAGGCCAGCCCACTCCAGCACCACAAGAGGGATCGTTCACCGAAACGGGGCCGAGGGTGAGAATAAAGCGTGAGATCTCGGTCACAAAGGATGGGTGTCTCAGCAGATATAAGGGGCTAGAGTTGGACTACGTTAAAGGGTCCACAAGTGCATATACGTTTGACTTATGTGAAGTGATAGATTGCGAAGGGGTAAATAGCACCTGGAGGGGATATGATGTGTGGATTTGTAGTCACTCTTACATATGCACGCGGAAAGGGAGCCCTCACTCTAGCCGGGGAAGTCACGCTGTGCTGGGGTCTTATACTGCAGGGCAGTGGTGTATTCCTGGTTGGGGGAATGTGGTAGGATGGACCGGAGTAGGGTGGCAGCCGCAAGTGCCTGAGGGGTTAAAGGGGATAGCAATTCAGAGGGATTTTTCTACTTCTCAGAACCCCATCACCCTTTCCTTGGGTCCCTGGAATGCTCTCCCTAGGTCAGAGAGTCCGGGGGGGGGGGGTGTTCTACCTGGTAATCGGAGTAGATATGGTAGGAACAGATCCCACAGGGGTAATTAAAATAAACCTTGTCGACCCAAAACCCAAGCCAATAGGAAACGAGTCGCCTACCGCAGCAACAGAGGAACGGGAACCAAAAGCCAGGCAAGTCCTCACGGTAGATTATACGAGGTTAAAACCGAAGGATTTGATAGAACGCGGCACCGGGTTCAGTGACAGCAACCTGTGGCTGGACTGGATGGCACAAAATGCCAGGGAACAGCAAGTGTCAGATTGTGTGGCTTGTGCGTCAGCTAGACCACGTTTGTTCACAGAACCTGCACCACTACATCCAGAGGATCAGTGGGGCTATGACTGTATGCTGCAACTGACTAGAGAAGCAGTGAGCACTGGAAACTGCACGGTTTTGTCCAGTTTATTTCCCCCGACCGATAAACAGACGAGGGCAGGACCATTTATGCCAAAAAAAGATAATTATACGTGTTTTAAGTTCTCCACAGATCACGTGAAATATAAGGTGGGAGAAATTGACCCAAGTTGGTGTTCAGTTACCAAAACGGGGAGGACCACAAACAATGTAGGTGATGCAAACACGTTAATTGGGACCTGGGCTAGAAGTGGGCTTTATTATTACTGCGGACACAAAACTCTTTTGGCTCGTGTTCCTCTGGGAAGTGTGGGGACGTGCGCAATGGTAAGGCTAGGGGCGTCACTTATGCTAATTGGAAACCGGGTAAAGGCAATCCCACAGCACGACACACGCACACTGACAGCTAGGCGCAAGAGACACGTTTTGGTGAAGAGAGGGTCTGAGGGAACACATGCTTATGATCCTAGGATGGACTCGCCGACCTGGATTGACTAAATAGGAGTGCCCAGGGGAGTTCCAAATGAGTATAAGCTTGTGGATCAAATAGCAGCAGGGTTTGAAAATCTACCAATAATCGCTGCTCTCTTTCCAGTGACCCCAAATAAGAATGTGGATAGGATTAATTATGTTCACTATAATCTGCTGAGACTCTCTAACCTTACCCGAGATGGGATGGAAGGGCTAGTGGAGCAAGTGGGTCTGACCTCGTTGATGGGGGTGCAGAATAGAATGGCTCTAGACATGCTGTTGGCAGAACGAGGCGGTGTATGTGCTATGTTCGGTGATCAGTGCTGTACTTTTATTCCTAATAACACGGCTCCAGATGGGTCAGTCACCCGAGCTTTGGAGGGACTGAAAACGCTCTCTAAGACCATGCACGAACACTCGGGAATTGATAATCCGCTGGAGGGCTGGATGACCTTGGTCTTCGGACAGTGGAAAGGGGTTGTACTTTCAATTATGCTTTCATTAGCTGTGCTGGTGGGTATTTTGGTGACCTGTGGCTGTTGTCTCATTCCTTGTGCCTGAGCTTTGTTAGAAAAGGTGATCACGAAGGCGGTGGATTCGGGAGCAGAAGCCCACATGCCCATGATGCCCTTGAGGGACATGGGAGTCGCTGTGTGGAACGAGGAGTGATGCACCTGAGAGTATGGTGACCTCTGGTCAGCCAGAGGTCAAAAGGGGGAATGAGGGGTCTGACAGAATGTTTTTGCCATTATGTAATCTGTAACTTCCACATTGTATGCTGATCAGTGTAATTTTCACTGATTAAACTGTAGTAGAGACGAGCAAACAGATTGGCAGATCTGAGAAGGAAAACCTGTGTTATGAGAATGATTTTAACCTTTTATACATGATTGCATTTGAGCATATTAAAGAGCTGTGGCTCCTGGTCAAGTGAAGGTCAGAAACTCTTGGCGGGCGTTATGATCTGCCAATACACGGTGAGGAGGACAGGAGCTCTGAAAGGAATTGCAACACACCTGCTTACATGACATACGCCTGGAGTTATTTTTATCTTTTATTACTTACATTCTTTAGAGCTAAGATTTAAGTTTGTATCATTTATCACTTATATCCTTTGAAGTAAGTTTTAAGTTTCATTTATGTTTATTTTAAGTAAGTTCCTTCATGGTTTGAGTATCATCATTTGAGTGTGACATTTAGTCTAGAAGCCACACATAGTTCAGCTGTGTATGAGCGCAGGCCTTATGTCTGGGTTGGGCGAGAGGTGTGAGGTGAGCCGGGGAGCAGGAGAGGTCATGACACATACATAGCACACACACACACTCACGCACACACATATACACCATAGTAGATTCACTTTAGTAGGTAAAAAGTTAAGATGTGTTTTTGCTGCAAGTGCAGAATTGTGCCGGCGTACTGTCAGATGCTTAGAGGAAGTGCACCTGATGTTCTGGGAGATAAGAAGGCGTACGTGGTGCGACACCGGGATGGAGATGAGACGTAATGTTCTTTAAACTATGTTAGAAAAAGTTAACGGAACATTTTGTGGTTTGGGTTGACGTAAGCTGTACCTTTGTCTGTTTTTGCAAAAGAGGGGGCTTTGTTGTCTTACCCCTATAAAACCTTTGTCTAATTATTTTAAGTTCAGTTCAATCGCTGACCTTGCCCAGCGTTGAGCTCCACGCGTGTAAACAATAAATCTTCGCTTTGATCATACCTTCTCGACCAGTGTCATCATTTGATGTTGAGAACCTCCGTACTCTTTTCTCCAATTTTTGAACCTTAACATGTCTCACACCCAAGGCTTTTCCCGAAGTTTTAGGTTAAGGTTTCACGGCCGAAACCCGGTTTCTTTCAGTCAAACAAGTGCATAAAATCGTCCCGGACGTAAGAAGTGATCCTGGACCACTGGCTATTAACGAATGTCCCCAGTTTTCGCGGTTGCCAACTGAACTATTCTTCTCGCCAGAGGACAATGTCCCGCGTCCGGGAACAGAGTGGAGGCATAACCCTCTGAAAAATTGCACTTCTTAGGGGTCCCCGCCCCAGTTCTAAAACAATTTAATGTCTTTAAAAACAGCACACAAAACCCCACAAACAGTTTTGTTGATGTTCGAGCCCGGCTCTATACTCAATCAGGACTTAAAGCCCACAACCAGAAGACGAATTACCTATTATCCTATGTTTCTTCAAACACAAAACTTTTTCATTTCATTTCTCTCTTTAATTCAGTACTTTCATTCTCGAAGATTTCTTCTTATTACTTCAAACCTTTACTTTATTCTCATCAATTAACCAAAATCAACACAAACATTCACCAGCAATCTACTGAGCAGACATTTAATTTTGTTTTCCAATCCAGCACATTTCGGATATTAGTCAACAGGTATGTGCTTACCTTTTCTCTCAGGGCTCAGTACACTCAGTCGAACCACTGGATCGTGTCCGTCCATCTGACCACCCTCGGGCCTCGGATTTCTCCGTCCGAACCTCCAAAAACTCTTTCCTCAATATCCCGGACGAGCTCCCAAAATCTGTCCCGAATTCCAAATATTGAGGATGGAGGACAGAGGACCTCAATTTCTCAAGGAAGAGCCCTCACACACTTTCAAGACTGTGAAGGTTAGCATTGTTTCTTTTAGTACATTTAATAATTACAGCACCACAGTGGATTTTAAATGAAAAAATCAAATGGTGATTGAAGTGCAGACTTTCAGCTTCAACTCAAAGGGTTAACTCCCTTCTCCCTGTAGATGCTAACGTGTACTTTTTCCTCACCAGATGTATTATTACAAGATCTTTGACACTAGATTTGGTCTGGGGTTCAGAGAAACTAACTGGCAAGCTAGCATTGATATTGTTAGTTTCTTGTGTTTATTCATGTCTTCACCAGGGTCTTTGACATTTCACTGCTGTACTGTTCACTACAGCTTTAAGTTTGATTTCTCACATTGTATATTGTAATGGCAGAGATATTAGGATATTTAACACTAGAATTACTGAGCCTTTTTTCCCTGGTGCAAGTCCCTACTACTAGATTTACTGGCCTGCGCAGATTTGCGTAAATTCCCCCCGACCTTAACACCTCTTGGCACCCCGCTGAGATTTTCACAGGTCGTCAGCTCCATTGTTCTCCTGCTTTTGTTGTGCAAACACACACTCCCCCAACCCCTAACCATGAGAGATTCAAGTTTTTCCTTCCCTGCAAGGCTACTTTCCTTCCTTACCTGCCTGCATGCCTGTCCATAAACATATATACACAGAGTTGTACATATATTTATATATTTATATAGCCACACCTTATATAATATGCATAAAGTCTAGTTATACACACAGACACATCTATATCATATATACACACACACACATATATATATATATATACATACACATATATGTGTGTGTGTGTATATATGATATAGATGTGTCTGTGTGTATAACTATGTATGTATGTATATATATATGTATATATATGTATATATATATATATATATATATATATATATATATATATATATATATATATATATATATAAAATGTTTGTATAGTGCACTTTCTATACTGTGCTCTGTCCACTTTTTTGCAATGACAATGCAGATTTTCCACTTGTGGGACAAATAAATGCAGATTTGCTGTGTGTGTGTGTGTGTGTGTGTGTGTGTGTGTGCGCAACATTGGCATTTGTTTACTCAGATCCAAGGCAGGCCAAACCTCTGTGTTACAACCTACATACAAAAGACAGACATTCACAATATATGGGTACACAAGTCTGTTTTATTTCAAAGTGTTTCAAACTTTACAGCGTTTGCAGACCCAGTGTCCATCATCCCTGCATTTGGCACAGGTGAATTTCTTACATGTTGCACAGGTAAATCTGCTGCGATTCCTGTTGTAGCTCTCTTGCACCTGGCACTGTGTTGTCTTTACAGTCCCTGGCACAGCACCTGCCTCTGTGCTAAGATTTCCTTGTGCTGCATGAATCGGCAACGAAGTTGCTGAGCTAGAAGACGCAGAAACAATCTTCTTTTGCCTGTCCACCCTGTACATGCCTTGTACAAAATGTAGGCATTCACTGCCGCCAGGTCCAGCATATTGTAGAAAACCGCTACTGGCCACCTGCGTGTTGCTGATTTTACAGAATACATCCGTGCCATTTGGTCCAACACGTCTACACCACACTGTAAAAGCAGAGCGAGAGAGTCATGAGTATATGTTTTTTTCTATAGGCCTGTATAGCACACATCAGAAAACATTGTAGCACTGGTGTAAAATTGTACAGACATTCACATACCTTCATGTGGTTGTAGTCTGTGATCGTGTTGGGTTTCCTCTTTCTGCCGTCACCGATCGTCACGTCTTGGTGCATGGAACTTAGAACACACACAGTCTTGGTTTTTTTAGGTGCATAAATTGTCAAGGAGACACTGCCACTTCTAAGCACTGAAGTGGAGAATACCTCTCGCTTTGCAGTATCTTTTGCAAGTTGAGGAAGTTCACGCCGGACTTTATTCACCATGCCCAGTAATGTTGTTTTGTGCTGCAGCAGTCTGTGCGACAGTGACAGTGAAGTAAAGAAATTGTCCGTTGTGACATTTCTTCCATCATCCAAAAACGGCTCCATCAGTTTCATGACCACGTTCTCTGCCAGCCTCTCTCCCTTCTGACGACTGGGGTCCTTTCCCAAGTAAGGAGATGCACTGCAGACATATTTGGTGTCCAAATCCGTGGCCATCCAGAACTTGATCCCAAATTTGTCTGGCTTGGTTGCAATATACTGGGTGAATGGACAACGAACCTTGGTAGGGAACAGCTGTTCATCTATGGTCATGTGTTCCCCTGGAGTGAAACTCTTAGCACAGTTCTCGTTGAAGCGTGTCCAGATGTCGGAGATCGCTGCAAATTTGCCTGTTTTCACCCGTTCTGCCCGCGTGTCCCTGTCATCAAATCGAAGGTGTTGCATAATTGAAATGAATCTATCTCGGGGCATTGTCTCTTTGATTAGTGGCACCAGAAAACTTTCTGACCAGCAATCCACAATGGCACCAACAGGACACATGATTGCTCTTACAAACAGGATTGAAATGAATGCCATAAGTTCATGAACTTAAAGCATAAAGTCTAGTTATACACACAGACACATCTATATCATATATATATATATATATATATATATATATATATGTGTGTGTGTGTGTGTGTATGTATATATATATATACATACACACACACACACACACACACACACGTAGATAGATATGTGTGTGTGTGTGTGTGTGTGTGTGTATACATACACCAATATTTTTGAATACACGTGTCCATATTTATGTTTCCAGATTGTTTGTATAGTGCACTTTCTATACTGTGCTCTGTCCACTTTTTTGCAATGACAATGCAGATTTTCCACTTGTGGGACAAATAAATGCAGATTTGCTGTGTGTGTGTGTGTGTGTGTGTGTGTGTGTGTTTGTGCAACATTGGCATTTGTTTACTTAGATCCAAGGCAGGCCAAACCTCTGTGTTACAACCTACATACAAAAGACAGACATTCACAATATATGGGTACACAAGTCTGTTTTATTTCAAAGTCTTTCAAACTTTGAAACGAACCTTGGTAGGGAACAGCTGTTCCCTACCAAGCATTTCTTGCAGCTGGCAACAACGGTCGTGCATTCAGTATAGTTGTGACTTCCGCAAAAAATGTGGTCAAAATCTCATGAGTAAGTTGAAGCATTTCTATCAGGCATTTCTGAAAGTTGTAACACAGAGGTTTGGCCTGCCTTGGATCTGAGCAACTCTGAGTGAGCAAATGCAAATGTGCCAGGCCTCAAGGACAATGGGTGGTTTGCACAACAAAAGCTGTAGGAGAAACAAGCTGACGACCTGTGAAAATCTCAGCAGGGGTGCTTAACACCTCGGGACTTGCACCAGAAAATAAAAAAGCCAGTAATTCTAGGGGGTATTGGGTTTAGGGAAGTTACGCAAATTTGCGCAGGATAGTAAATCTAGTGTTAAGGGGTTGCAGTGGCTACTACAGCTGTGGGGGGCAATACTTTGGTGAAATGTCCTGGACCCTGGAAAAGAGACTGTGTAGACTGCGTAAGCAATTAAAGGTTACTGGCCCAGAATCATTGGGCAGCTGGGTAAAGGTGGATGTTGATATTCAGTGCCAATTATGCAACCTGTTCAGCCATGTCTATATGCTCTTTTTTCATGCTGTTAATATAGGGGGAAAAATAAACTCTTACTGATTAAAGAAGCATTGTCTGTGGAGCCACAATCCGATCCTGTAGTGTAGCTCCAGTTTGCATATTTCATGTATTCACAGCCACATTTGGTTTAGAGCACAGCCAATATTTAGCATAAGTAAATTTAAATTGAAATGTTTGTTTGCATTTTGCAATTGAAGACATGCTCAGTTATTTATGAACAAGGTCTTTGTTTAAAGCAATACCTGGATTGGTAACATGGGGGTGCATATCTCATTCTGAAAAAACTTTAACAACTAATAAGTATGGAAGAAATATAGTATCATCAGAATCCAACTATTTTTAGACATTGAATTTATAACACTGAATTTTTATCCTCATAATTTCCCTGCAAAAATATTCACCTGCAAAAATTCACCTGCAAAAAATTCAACTGCAAAAATTCACCTGCAAAAATTCACCTGCAAAAAATTCACCTGCAAAAATTCACCTGCAAAAAATTCACCTGCAAAAATTCACCTGCAAAAAATTCACCATCAAATATTCACCAGCAAAAAATTCACCTGCAAAAAATTCACCATCAAATATTCGCCTGCAAAAAATTCACCATCAAAAATTCGCCTGCAAAAAATTCACCTGCAAAAATTCGCCTGCAAAAACTTCACCTGCAAAAATTCAACTGCAAAAATGATGAACTTAAATGACCCAAGCCAGAGCAATCAGCACTAGATCGAGTCGAGCGGCTCTCAGCCAATTAAATTACGCTGTTTGATCACATGACATCGTTAGCCGGCAGTGTGTCTCGTAGAAGAGAGCTGTTTAGAGGTGAGTGATTAAGGCTGTATCCCAATTCAGGGTCTGCAGCCTTAAAGTACGCAGCCTCAACGATCCTCAAGGGCCGCGTACTCAAAGACCGCTAAGGCCGGAAGTGCGAGGCTCGTGAAATGGGACAGTCTAGCTTCCGTCGCGCTTCCCAGGTTGCCTAGCAACCATAACACCAACCGCTGGAAACATTTCATACAGCTTTGTTTAACAGAAATGAAGGAGAACATATTTTGTTCGCGTGTTTGTTTCTACACGAGCTTTGTGTGATTTAATAAGTATCTGAGGCTGAGACCACAGGACTGTAAAACATGATTGTTGGCCTTCATATCTGTACTGAACAGTCATTTAAGATTAGCTAGTAAATAACAATTAGCTAATGTTGTTCATGAGACTAAAGTCAGTGTAAATATGATATGGCCAATATTATAGTTATTATATTAATTATAAGTTATTACAGCAGTGAGTTTGAACTCTCAAATCAAATCACTTCTATTGTCACATCACATGTGCAGGTACACTGGTACAGCACATGTGAGTGAAATTCATGTGAATGAACTCTGTGTCTAATACTGAGCTTCAGTAAAGATTCAAGTTGCAGTTATTTATATGTCCTATCACCTTAAATCTTCACTCAAAGACAAATATCTTTGACAGTACATATGTAGATGTATTATATAAAAGAGACAAATGTTGTTCGTTTAATATGTTGGCATTATTACATTTGGCTCAGTGCTTACATATATGTGTAAAAACAAAATGTACGAGCTGTGATAACCGTTTCTGATAGAATGAAGAGTAGACTGATATATGAAATATTCCTTTATTGGGTGAGAAAATCAGACCATGTCATAACTGCTTTAAGTCACACAGAATAGATATCAGAGCCTTAAACAGGCTGACTTCTGCTAAATGGGTCAAACTGGGCAGAAAGTCTACAAACACATAACATCCTTATAGAATATGATGTAACACTATAGATCAACTTACCTCAGAATATATAAAGCATATAAACAATTACAGCAATATGATGCAACAAACACAGCAGTACTACTAATCCAAAATACTCAAAGCTTCATAGAACTGAAACAAACATTTATTTTTAGCTCCATTCTGCTGCTGATACATACTTTAGGTTTCTGAATATTAAACTTGTTGCTGCCTTTCATAGTGTGTAACTTGAAGGCCCTGAGTACTTTCTCCCACACTGAAAACACTGGAATGATACATTATTTGAACATTACCTAATAAGACTGATTCAGGACAAACAATTAGTGATTTTAAATTTTTCTAGCAGTCCTTCATAAACAGGGAACAGTCTGTCTATTCTCTCCATCTGTCAGCTGCTGCTGGCTCTTCCTCCTCCTCTTCCTCACACACTGCTGAGTTTGTCCTGGTGGATCATCAGGGGTGCAAAGCCTCACAGATGATGTGCAGCAGTGGGTCCCTCAGTCTGTCCTCACTCTGGACACTTGCAGTTGTCACACATGGAAATCAAATGTGTGATAAGCTGCAGGATTCAAACACAAGTGTAACTTATAAATACATGTTCATACTTTTATTCCACAATCAGAGAGAAAGAAACAGAGAGAGAGTGCAGGACAGACAGACAGGTGACAGTCTCAGGTGTATACACTGCTACAAAACAGCACAGAGAAGGAGGATTTAGTGTTTGTGTTATTACGAGTGCTAAACAGATGGTACAGTGGACACATGTGTGACTCCTGTGATTAAAGCATCTTTCTTTCAGCTTAACGAGTGAACCGTCAGCTCGTTCAAACACACGTTAAAGTCCGTTTGGCTCGACACCACCGAACAGAGGCAGCCATATAACGTAGCTAACATTAACAGTGCAGTGAATTCTGCTTGTGCCGTGATATTCAGGACTGCAAACCGAGCAGCATCACTGACTTTCAGCTTGTTGTGTTTGTGGATTTATGACTGACTTTAATTATCCACAAAATCATCACATTCTCTGTAAGAGAATCAATGAGTACTAAAAATGTGCACCTTTACCTGTGTGTTTTCTGGAACAGGAACAGGGTGACCCAACTCCCACAGCTGGTTGCGACTCATGTTGTCCCATCCACTGCAAAATGTATTAAAAATCATCCTCCAGTCGAGGAAGAAAGACGTAATGGCAGCAAAAGAGGTGTGCAGCATTTGAAATGTCAAGAAGGCCTTCTTCCTCAAGGTTCAATTCAATTCAATTCAATTTTATTTATATAGCGCCAAATCACAACAAAAGTCGCCTCAAGGCGCTTTATATTGTACAGTAGATAGCACAATAATAAATACAGAGAAAAACCCAACAATCATATGACCCCCTATGAGCAAGCACTTTGGCGACAGTGGGAAGGAAAAACTCCCTTTTAACAGGAAGAAACCTCCGGCAGAACCAGGCTCAGGGAGGGGCGGCCATCTGCTGCGACCGGTTGGGGTCGCAGCAGATGGAGAATGAAGAACATCGTAGTAAATGCATGTAACGGCCACCCAGAGGTCTCTCCACAGTCGCTCTATTCTGAAATAATATATAAAAAATATTTAATTAGGTATGGCCTTTCTTTGGTGTGTATGAGAAATTCCCTGCTTGTTTCTAACCCTACATGAAATGTGTGCATGACAACAGTAATAATACATTATTAGGGCATGTAGGAAGGACCCAGGCATATCACTTAAAAGGTGCCAAAAGGGTTGCAATGATCAGTGGCAACACATGAGATGACAACCAGACCATTAACACAGAATGAACATTCAGGGAAGGAAGTAACAGACTGGAAAAGGTGTGTGAATAACTAAAAATAGGGCAGAGTCCTGAAGGCTCTTTGGGGTTTGTAGGACCTGTCCAATATTTTCTTCCTTGAGGGGTAAATAATGGAAATTGAAAGAAAAAACAACAACTACAAAAAACACCTGACACATATCAGACAATATATCCTGCTGGATAGGGCACTGTTCTCTAAAGACATTTTACTATAAAACTTTTTTCAGAAAACTATACCCTTTAAATGTTTATGTATTTTTAAATAATTGAAATAAAGCTGCAACACCTTCCATCTTATGTTAGAAACATTTGAGGTTGACAGTATTTTATGAGAACAAACCTTTGATTGTGCACACTCATTCGTGAAATGAAGCTGCCTCTTCCTGTGCCACGAACAGTAAACATCAGCCGTGCAACCTCCACATTTTCCCATCCGTGGTTGCCACGAACCCTGAAAACAAAGAAAATTACCCCAAAACATTCAAAGCTTTAAACAAACTTAGATCTGATAATAAAGAACAACATATGCCTTAATCAAAGTGTTTTTTTTTAAAAAAATGTAAAAGAATCCTTAAAATCTTTGATTGCTACTGCTCTAGAAGGCATTAAAAAAAAAATTGTCTCATGAATGCACTTTCCAGCATGTGTCAGTATGAAGTTTAATTTAACACAGCTGTTAAAACATTTTTCAGGATTTAACAGGATAGTAACAATTATTTAGATTTATTGAATTTGTAGGAAATTACACAAGTGCCATCTTGTATCATTATGATCTGTGTAAAGAGACAATTTTAAGAATATTTTTGATAAAAATACGTTTAAGTTGGAAGTAACTGGCCGATGTTCCACTCTTGAAGATCAGCTGTGCCCATTTGTTGCACATTGTGGGAATGGAGAAGTTGAGGCCCTTGCAGGCTGCCCACAGTTTTCCCTAAACTGAGCGACCCAGCTATTTCAACACCTTTACCAAGCAGTGCTGTTATGTAATTGGATACAAGGGGTGAGATAGTAATATTTTCCCTCCTTGGTTGTAGCTCCCTGACATTACAAGGGTAATCATTTTATGATGTTGGGTTCAGTGTTACACCAGGATTTCAAATACAATATCATCATCAATAAGAATTAGTATTATCATTTCAGAATTGTAGGTAACCACTTTTAAATGCCATAGACTACTTATTTGTTTAATTTGATGTATTCTCTCTAGGAGAACGCAGAGGGAATATCCCGTTTAACTTATGCTATCTGTTTAAGTTTAGATAGTATTTGTAAAGATATTGACCATATCCTTTTATGAAAGTGTGGATATATTGGATGGGGTAAGGTACTGGCATGCCACAACTTTATAGTTGTTAAATTCTGGGTACAAGTATACATGCCCATCTTGTACATGTTTTTTAATATTATTATTATTATCATCATCATCATCAACATCGTACCCAATTACATGTTTCTTTTAATCAGGTTATGCTGTTTTAATGACTTTACAGTATAATTTACATTGTGTTCCTTCAATTTTCCCTAATTGTATGTTATATTAATCCTATATTTCCGTTTTAATATTTCTAATGTTTGTCTTGCTTTCTTCACTGCCTGTTCTGCCTGTCTCGCCTGTATGGATGCATTTACACCTAAATTTCCCCAACAAATGATGTTTTAATTCACCACTATTCCAGTAAAACACGAGTCTCCCATCTTTCTGCTACCGGTCTCGAGTTTTTGTTCACCAAAGCACACACCAACTTCATACTGACGGACATATCACTGCCCTATTCCCGCCTTGTCTGACCGTGTTTTGTGGCTTTGGTTCACTTCACCTCACACTTCCCCATTCTTGTCATTAAATCAGGCCGTTCTGCAACCATGGCAGCCATTCACTCTATGGCTTTATTCATGGTGTATTTTACCCCTTCACCAAATGCCGTTCTCGTTTCACACATTATATTTGCACTGTTCGTCTATCTATCAATATCTGCGGAGTATGGTTTTGTACCGAGTATCCTATTTTGTAGAGCACAGCATGTAAAGGTTAGCTCGGTTAGCAGGATGCTAGCACGTAGCGCTTAGTGAGACACGCCTCAGACGAGTTGAGCAAAGACCCCGTCTGTGTACTTTATACGTGACCAACGGATTTAAATAAAATTAACGTTTCAAAAGACAAACTTGAAGATAAAACACAATATACTTACCGGAGAACCGCCGGGGTTTGCCGCTGCCATCTTGCCGCTCCTAAATTCAAAACTGCCTCTGCAGACAGGCAGGGGAGGCGCGGAAATTTTCTTTGAGTTAGTCAAACGTTTTCCTCAGTTCGAGTAGATGATAAAATAAAAGAAGAATGAATGCGATTTTAAGTAGGACTAGGCGTTCTGTAATGATCTCTATTTAGGAGAAAAACTTCATCACCTCTAAACAGATCTCTTTTCAGGAGACACTGCTGGCTAACGGTGTCATGTGATCAAACAGCGTAATTTAATTGGCTGAGAGCCGCTCGACTCGATCTAGTGCTGATTGCTCTGGCTTGGGTCATTAAAGTTCATCACTTTTGCAGTTGAATTTTTGCAGGTGAATTTTTTGCAGGCGAATATTTGATGGTGAATTTTTTGCAGGTGAATTTTTGCAGGTGAATTTTTTGCAGGTGAATTTTTGCAGGTGAATTTTTTGCAGGTGAATTTTTTGCAGGTGAATTTTTGCAGGTGAATTTTTTGCAGGTGAATTTTTGCAGGTGAATTTTTGCAGTTGAATTTTTTGCAGGTGAATTTTTGCAGGTGAATATTTTTGCAGGGAAATTTGTTGGATAAAAATTCAGTGTTATAAATTCAATGTCTAAAAATAGTTGGATTCTGATGATACTATATTTCTTCCATACTGAGGGATGTCTCAAGTGCCATTTCCATGCTGATGGGTCTTCTTTTTGCCCTCAACATAGACTATCCAAAGGAATTTAAGTACACCTTTGAAGTCATTCAGAACTTCTGTCCTGATTCGTGTTTGAGGTGAGAGACAAAAGACTACAGTCCAAGTGGGTCAAAACAATGATTTTATTAAACACACACGTGTGTGGGGAAGATGAGCTCTGGCATACAAATAGCGTCGATCTCCCCCGAACAATAAATGAGCAGTTGTATTTATAATATCAGGATATCAGGAAACATAACGACCCTTGTGCGTCAAAGCAGATAGATAACATGCATCAGTTACAGTAATCCCAACCTTGGACACATTCAAGAAGAATAGTTCCTTCCTCCGCCAGATGCTTCCTGTTATTTCACTTATTGCACTTCACTTATTTGTGGAACTAAACTATCACTTATGCAGGTACAACATGCCGTTTACAAGCAAAACAAGTCTATATACTGTGTATGTGTGTGTGCAGGCAAACTATGTGTGTCTTGACCTCAGTGCATGACCTCACTCGACAAACAAAGACATTTCAGAAGTATACTTCCTGACTTATTCTGAGTCATCTGTTACCAGGCAAACTCCAATGCAGCAGGCTGCTGAACACACAGGCCTCTATTCTGTTTCTATATTATATGTGGTGCATTGTAAGCATGTATGCAATTCTTCCATCACTCAAGGTCACTTTACTCAATAGATCGGCCGGACATCGCGCCGCCCGAAGCTTCCGACCATCAATTAACTGACCGAGCTTCAACTTTTAATAAGCACAAAAATGCAATGTGTATAACATGATTACATCAACAGCTTCAATAAATGCTTTGATGAAATGATAATTAATGCAATATGAATAGTAACAGCAAAATAATTTCTAATCTCCACACTTCCTAATGAACATTGGTGGAAGGCAGTGCGTCTCACTAGTGCATGGTCTAAGAAACAGACTCTTGCGGAAAGCCATGCAGAACTGCAATTGTATGCTCACAGCATACAATTCCCTTAGCATTAAGGACAGTTTTTATTTTACTGTTTGTTTTTTGATACTTGCAAGTTCTCATGTTTCACTTTTGTATGTCACTAAATGACTACACTTTACATTCCAGATTAGACAATTACTCATTTGTTCATGGTTTAAGAAACTTATGTGAACAACAATATAATGGTGGACTCTGCAGATGCTTATCTCATGCAAGTCAGTAGTTTTTCCTTTGTTTTGCAGTTGAGCAGACTCAAACTAATGTTTCTGAAATATCCATCTTATCAAATGTTTCAGAAGCATGCACTCATTTTCAGAGATATTGGTTCTGTGGAATTTGTTGCAATTGTAAATGAAGACAAATACAAGAGTTTGAAGCCTTTGTTGTTATGAACTGATCTTTACTGTCACTCAGTAAAGGTTTTGTACTATTTTAATATTTCAAGTTTTATGCTAACAGGTGTGACTGAGCACAATGAAGTTTAAAATTTTGCAAATGTAATGAATAACTTTTCTAAAATAGCAAGTGTCCCGTTGATACATTACATTAATGCAGACTTTATATTGTCAATTTTAACACAGCAGTTTTTATCTCATCCTGTTAAAGTCTGATAAACACATGCCATGGTGACGGTTGACCAGCTGTCCACAATTCACAAGAATCACTACGGCTCCTAGAGTATTGGTCAGAATTTAATCTTCACCCAAACTGGGCTCAAGACCAAGTTCAAATTTATTGTTTCACATGGAGCAACTATGAGTTTTGATGGATTATGAGCCTGATGAGCTACATCACTGATTTGTCTGTTTCTCAGATGACTAAGATTGCACAATAAATGGTGAATGTTGGGTGCTCGTGAGTAATTGTCTTGTCATGTTCTTGAAACAAACTTTCTGCCTGAAATGATCAGATAGACTTTAATGGAATCTGTGGGGTTTTATTTTTTTCTGTAAACAACAGAAAATTAATTTAAAGGAATGTAGATATTTAAACCTGAGATCTCAGATAAACCTAACAGGTAGTTTTGCTGAAATGGATGTTAGAAAGCTCAAAATAAATACTTAAGATAATCAATACCCATTTTTTTTTTACATCCAGTCAATCAACTCTGATAATTAAAATGAAACTGATTTATGGGTTCACACAGCTACCTTAAGGAGCTCATTTAATTAATGAACTTAAATCAACTTAGCTAACAGATTATGTTAGTTAAGCTAAAATAGATTCCTAAGTTAAAAGAACGACTAAAGTATTTGACTTATCTAAAAAACCCAAGTTAACTGAACTAGGACGAGTTTAAACAATAGATTATTTAAATTTAGCTGAAAGAGTTTTCCCAAGTAAAAATGACTATTAAAGCAGTTGAACTGACTAACAAATCTCAGTCAACTAGACTAAGACAAAAGTTTAGAGAACATGTGATTTTTCATCAACATAACATTTGGTTGTGTTACAAGAATAAACTCTATTTCTTGACTTAACTTAAAATTTTAAGGCAGCCCTTTACCTCATATTTTTAAGTTGAAACAAGTTATATTTTACAGTGTGGGTTAACTTAGCAAGTTGATAATTGTTTATCCTGATCATCAGTGTTAGGGTAACTCCAGATAATCCAGAATTAACTGTGTACATCAACTTTCAGTGTTGCAACGTTGGAGTTTGTCATGCTGGATTTAACAGTAACATCATTGACTGTGTAAGTCAGATCATTAACATCAGCTTTTCCTCTGACAAACCCTCTCTCATCACTGTAATACATCTTTACATAAAGATCATAATCACATTTTGTTTGCCTGTCAAAGCCTCCGACTGCGTACCAGTTAGAGTACAGGCTATAGTCAAAAGGTACCGAGAACATGACGGCTATTTTCTTATCAGCTGTGTTTTTAGATTCATCGTAGAGATCGTAGGTGAAGACTCCAACAGAGCCACACGCTGTGCCTTCAGTCTTACAGAACAGAGCGACGTCACATTCAGAAGGCCCAAGTGATGTTGGCAAAGGAGTTAGGCAATATCCACTGAAAAAATAACATCTAGTCAGAAAAATAGAAAAGTATGAATTAATATTAAATTGATTATAAATTATAAATGAATATTCTTATTCAAATAAGATCTGTACTCCTCATAATGAGTGGAATAAAAAATATGCACAGAGGTATTGCTGCTGTTAGGGTTGAAATTGATTAAATAACGCTTTTTTAATTATGTTTTGTATACACAATGCAGTGTGCTCATAACCGAGTTGGCGTTCCGTGTTTGAGGGTCAAAAGCTTCGTCCAGCGCTATGTCTGGGCTGAAATATTGAAGGGTAGACGTAGTAGCGCAGAGGGATTGGCCGCATGGTTACACATCACTCGATGATGGTTATAAGGATATTGTCTGGGCCAAAGGGAGTGCGAACAGAATGTCCTAAACTTGTTATATAGAATCAGTAATATTAAAATGATCAAGGCTTAGGCCGGGGTTGTTTGTGTCTGTCTTTGTAATTCCAGGAAAAAGGAGCAGAGAGGAGGTCAAATGGAGACATCAGGATGGTTTCCGGAAGAAGACGGACATAATAATCATTTGTTAATGTCCCAGTATAAAAACTGTATGACCCGTGTTATCCTTTGTGTGAAGACTGTTGTGTTCATTTCAAGGTCAAGTGCTTTAACTTGTAATTTCAACTGCTGAAGCAAATTAAATCTTTTTAAATTACAGATATTTCTTCTGTACTTCTTCAGAAAAAATTGAACATGAAAGTGCTGAGATCATCATGTCTGGAGTTCAGAAGAAATTTACTAAACTGATCATCTGATTCCTTCTCTTACTTTTATTAATGATATCAGCGAGGTGTCAGGTGACCTGCAGGCAGCATCTCGGTCACAGTAAAAACTGATTCACAGAGAAAAGTGCAACTTAAGATAAACAAATCTAACTTCACCTGCAGATGTGTTAAATGTGTGTAATTATTACAGCTTCCTGTGTGTTCACTGCCCACAAACACAGGTGTGATGCTGCTGAACTCACTTATGTTTCATTTTCGATACATTTTTCTTATTTTTATTCATCAGCTCTCTTCAGCAGCACTGACATGCATGAAAGGTCAATATGGATGAGTTTGTAAAATAAAGTGAAAAAAAATATGCTTTAAGATTCATGCAGTATAAATTTGCAATGCGTGGAAACTTGCTGTACAGTTAGAGATAAATCCCACCCACTTTAGAAACCACCGAACACTGAAGAGCAAAAGTGTGGTCACCTGGGGTTACGAAGGATGTAGCCTTTGGTCCTGTTTGTAATATGAATGGTGGCCAGCCGAGTAACCATGGTGTCTGCAAACTGAAGAACAAAAAGAGAGAGAAGAATGTGTTTCTGTCTGTGGAAGCATCTCTGTTTGTACATCAGTGAGCAAAGCTAAAGAAAGTAAACATGATGCAAACGCCATCACAGTGTCCACTGATCATGTTAAAGTCCCTGCGCTCGGTCCTGTGGGATGTTTCCAATTAGACACTTTTATCTAACAGTTTTCTTTTAAACGGCTCTGCAGATTTTTTTTCTACTCAAACTTCCCTTTTCTCATTTCATGCCTCAAACCTTTTAAAAAATGTTTTAAACATGGACCCTCAGTTTGTGTGAGCAGCTGTGACATCACTCATGTTTCCACGGTGAGCGCTCCAAACACAGTGAGCAGAGAGTCAGGCTGAGGGTCAATCACAGCCTGGCCTTGTATTAAAATGTTTTTTACAGAATTTTTTATTAATTTCAAACTTACTTTCACACTTGCAGAAATAAAAATTCATCCTTTAACCTTCATCAGGAAGTAGGTCCACAGTAAAAATTCTGCTACTCACTCTCATTTATCTTATTCTGATCACACACACACACACACACACACACACACAATGAACTATGGAGGGTTAGGGTTAGCCCTCAAAGGGCTTCCACACTATTGAGTTCCTGTTTCTCTTTATTCTTTATTCTTGTTATTATTGTGTGGATGCCCTCAAAGGGCATGGAAGAAGTGGAAAAGAGGGCTTTGCTATCCTACCCTGGAAAACCACCAAGCCATTGGTTCAGATATGTGGATGACACCTGGGTGAAAATCAAATCTCAGGACGTACTACATTTCACGGATCACATCAACTCGGTGGACCGACACATCAAATTCACCAGGGAGGATATAAAAAGTGGCAGGTTAGCCTTCTTAGACTGTGAGATTTCCATCAGTAATGGGGGACATCTAAAAGCTGACGTGTACCGTAAACCTACGCATACGGATCAGTATCTAAGATTTGACTCTCATCATCCACTGGAGCACAAAGTGGGTGTCATCAGGATGCTACAACACAGAGCGAACACCATCCCCACTGACACAGCAGCCAGGGAAGCAGAAGAACATCTTGGAACGCTGGTTTGAGCACGGAGTCAAGGAGGCAATTTACGTGAAAAGGGAAAGACCATCTCTGAATCGAGGAGGGGGCCTAAGGGTTCATCTTTCGCCATCTTACAATGCTGTGATTGCAGCCATTCCCCAACTCTCTGTGAATGGTACTCATGGCCATTGATCAGTGGTCTTTGATCAGTGGGTTTTGGTAAGTGGTTGTTGATCAATGGTCATGAGAATTTGCATAATTATGATTAAGGAACTGACCTCCCAGCCCATTGTTCCTTCAGTGGGCTGGTTTCAGTCATTATGCAAATGTACTGTTTATAAGATTGGGGAAACCTGCAGTCAGCTGAGACTGAAGAAGTCACTTGGATAAATGACGAAACATTTCACCCATCAAACGCTACGTCCAGATGAACAGAGTCAACTTTTGGAGATAAAACCAAGAGTGTCTCATGACAATGACGTAAGCGACAGCTGTGTGTAGATCAACAATAGATAATATATCGAGTGTGGGAGAGAGTATGAACGTGCAGTGTTTAAAGCATGGAAGTACTGACCTTACATAGAGTTTGATTCCGTAAAAAGTGCGGCACACCTTCACCAGGGCAAACATCCGCCTTGCCCACTCCTGCTATACAGGTGAAAATAGAGCAACAGGACCGCTAGTCTTTGATTTCATTTATTTTCTGCTGTGTTTCACTTGCATCTATTTGAAAGAATGAGTGTAAACACAAAAACCTATTTTATTTTATATGTGGGAATGTGCAGAAAATAGGTTTAAGTGTTAAACAAATTTCATCCAGTCAGAGAATGTTGCATATAATTTAATGTTTGCTTGATGCATGAAGTTAAAAGATTAAAACTAACAAAACAAGTTTTAAAAAGAGACTTTTTTCCATTTGATTACATTTTATATGATAGATTATGCAGAAAAAGTAGAATTGGGCTGAAAGATCTATCGCTTTAAGGCCTATTCAGGTTGTAAATCATGTTTTTAAAATGTAACTAAGTAAATATGTAACTAAGTACCTAATTACTTTTGAAAATAAAGTAACTGGATTACTTTATGGGGAAGTAATTAGTTACTGATTACTTTTTTCAAGTAACTTGACCAACACTGGTTGACATTGACCAAATATAAAGCTGATCAAATCCCTAGGAGTAGTTTGCAAAAGTACAAGGTGTCACAATACAGCTGTGTGCAGGCGAGAGTAGGACCCAAACGCAAACTCGCAGAGACAAAAAGTAAACTCAAAAAACACAGCTTTATTGCTGGCGTGGAGTGGGACACAAAAAACAATACAAAACTAAACTAAACTGGTAAAACTAAAGCACAAGGAGCCACAGGGGAAAATCACACAGCTATGAGGGAGGATGCAACACTGACAAAGAGAAACACGGGGCTTAAATACACAGCGGGATAACGAGGGGGAATGAGCCACAGGAGGAGAGCACAGCTGCGAGTAATTACACAGGACGAGACAAGGGAAGCAAAACTAGAAACATTAACATAGGACACAGACTGTGAAAGTAAAACAGGAAACACACAGACTGACTCAAGACATGTAAACTTAACAGACTGGGGAGACAGAACATAGGGACCTGAAACATGGGACAGAAAGGCACAGTAGACACAGCATGAACATAACAACGTCACAGGGGAAGAGTGAACAAAATGCAGGAACACAGGACCTCTTTCAAAATAAAATGGGAAGTATAATGAAACGCAAACATGACAACATAAGAAACACAGACATGAAACAAATGAAGGACAAGGGAGACTTAACAGGGGTTGGATACACAAGGGGAATCTAATAAACAAATGAACTTAGATAACCTAATGAACAAAATAAACTCAAACTTAAAACACTGGGTCAAAAGACCCAGGATGTTCGCACTAAGTACCGCAGCAATTTCCTAATGTTGTTAACCTGCTCAACATTTGGCAATAAAACCCTTTCTGATTCTGATTCTGATTCTGATCATGACACAAGGCCTGGAAATGGCAAAATAGGAGCCAAAATATTAACTTCAATTAAAAGTGCCAGACTTTGTTAAGGTTCAAAATATATTGAGGAGGAATTCAAAATAACCACCACTGATCCGGCCGGTGCAATTAGACGGCATTTTAATGAATTACACGCGCGGAGTCCAACAGCCCAATGAGCGTTGAACTACCTTACAATAGTCAGACAAAGGTTTTATAGGGTCGGGGGTGATACTGCTCCCCCCCCTCTCAGACACAATACAGCATACGTCAATCCAAAACCACAAATGTTCTGTCAACAACTTTTAACATAGTTTTTAAAAAGAACATCGTCTTCGGCTCGGTGCTTCCCCTCAGCTCGTCTTCGCTGTCGCTTATCTCTGGGACATCTGGTGTACTTCCTGGAACAGACTAACACGTACGCACCCCAACTTTGCAGTCGCAAGCAAAACATGATTAAACTCTTACCTACTCAAAGGAGTCTATCTAATATGTGTGTATGTATATGTCAGCTTCTGCTGCCCTTTGTTTCACCCTTCACTTCATCAGCTACACCTTGTAACCTTTCCACTAGACAGAAGGCCAGCACAACTGAAACTATGTGTGTGTGTATGTGGGTGTATGTCTGTCTGTGCGTGCACAGAGTGTGCATCTGCTCTCTGCACCTTAGTTGACCTCAACTTAGGCAGCCAGGCTAAGGCCATCCTGTGTGTACTGATCTTGACTTATATGTAAAATATATAAAACAAATGTTTCAATCTAATACAACTACTTAAAGTTTAATCAAAGATATTAATGCATAATAAAACACCCTACTCTTGGCTTGCACTCAGACTCTGCTTTCAGTTTCACTTTTGCAAAGTCTGCAACTTCAAAAGCCTATAACTTCCTGTCTCATTTTGGAGTTACTCTACGTGGGGCCTTTTCTTTCACCATGCAGTCTGCATACAAACATTTAAGATTATAAATTCAACTCAACAGCTTAAAGTGGTTATAACTGCTCCTGTAATAAAGACTGATATGATACCAATATATTTGAACATCTGAATGCATCTGAATGCAACATCACTCTTAATAATGAAATGATAATGATGATTATAAAAATAGCAGCAAACAATAGCAGCAAAACATTTCACCACTCTGGACAACTTCCTGTTGGGTTTCCGTCGAACACTGACTTTTGTGTTTGTCTTGGCATGTTGCACTTGTGTGTCAGATTTCATAAATGTAGCTCAAACTAAAAAATGAGTTTTTGAGCATGTTAAAGGCAGAGGTGGGTAGTAACGAGTTACATTTACTCCGTTACATTTACTTGAGTAAGTTTTTGAAAAAAATGTACTTTTAAAGTACCTTTTTACTTTTACTTGAGTACATTTTTGAAGAAGAAACGGTACTTTTACTCCGCTACATTTGCAAAATTCAACTCGTTACTTTTTAAAAAAATAATTAGTTTAACACATTAGATAACATGCCGCCAGTGGAGTTTCCGGTTATTTTTTTACCAATGAGATGTGGCCATGCAGTCACATGACCAGTTTGAAACTGTGGCAGGCAGAGCGGCCCGAGCGTTTCAAAGTAGCGGACACACGGAACGATGTGAAAACATGGCAGAGCCAATTGTCTACGCTAGAGCTGAAGAGGATGAACAGCCTTGGCCTCATATACAAAGAATGTTTCGTTTAAAATCAGCACAAAAGAACAGCTATGTCTGCAGTGTCGGTGTCTTCAGTCAGAGCCAAAACAAACCAACTTTTCAGCTTGAAAAAAACTCAACTCGTGTAACCTGAGGAAATGGTAATTTTTCTGTAAATACCTTTTTAGCTGTGGTTAGCTGGATATCAGTCTTATGTTACAGCAGCTGTGTCGAGCTGCGAGTCATATTTCCGGCGCTACGCTGTAGTGAGATAAGTTTGTGGGTGTTTTGTGCAGCTTCAGCTGTCTTTTTAACTGCTCGCTGGTTAGCTAGCGTGAGCTATAAGCTAACAGCTAGCCTGGTTAATGACGCTAGAGTTCCACAAACATGCAAACAGCTCGTCTTTACTGCTTTAACTGTTAAACACAAGGCAATACTGCGGCTGACAGGGTTTATTATGTGAAACAGCAGCTTGTTTAGTTTAAACAGTCTGCATTAAGCTGGGCAAACACTGCAATTTTTTTCAGTCACGTTATTCAGCTCCTGCTCAGACTGTACAATTGAATCTCAGGGGTTAGAAGTTCATAGGTCACGATGCAGGGTCTCACACTTTACGGCCTGATGCTCTGATGCGACCTGAATGCTCAAACTGTGCGTCCATAACATGAAGCTTATCATACAAAATCTGTCCCTCGCTCTCCCTCTTTGTCTTTCACTCACACAGACACACACCATCAACTTTGCTAAATTACTAATGAAAAACATTGAGCAGCAATGTCCATCCAGCTCTTTCCATGGTTGTTGTAGTCGTGATAATTTTGTGAGGCCACATTGAAAAGCCTCGGATACGTATTGTTCTAACAATATGCCTTTCATGTTTGAACAATATAATATCACGTTATTACAATATACATAATTATCACGTTCGTACAATATAAATATTATATTGTACAAACGTGAAAGGTATATTGTTAGAACAATAAACTGTTTACGTTATAACGTGATATAGCTCTATTTTTCTTTTGCCCCGGTGGCAGCTCTACGCTTACGTACTCAGATGAGCTTGCCTCATCCTACAAGTTGTGCCTCCATCTCTTGTGTCCGGATCACACGCTGCACTGCCGTGCTGCTCCACCTTTTCACTTTCATTTCTGTGTTTGTGCGTTCACAGTGTTGCGTTGAGGGGCGACAGGATTTCAAACAGGTTTGATTATCTTGCGACCAAACAATTGATGATTGGGAGCTGGTCGTGAGGTGTTAACTGCTTTTCGTTACCCCATGTATACTACACGATGCACACACGATTAAGGCAAAGCTCGGGCCGATCCCCAAAATGGTTGGACTGAAAAATTGTTTCAAAATGGGCCAAAAATCGCACAGTGTATGGGCAGCTTTTGGAGGCTAGCTCCAAACAAACATCTGCAGCTTGGCAGTGTATACAGCACTATAATGACCAGACCTAATTCTTTTGAAAACCATACATCTTTCCACAGATCTCCACTTCATCAGACATCACCTAGACACAGAGCTGGATGAGACCAGCAAAAACAGCAGCCTAGACGACGAAGATGATGGATCCATGGGGTCAGGAAAGCCAGAAGCAGGGGAACTGGAGAGGTACCTTTCATGTCCATTCACTGGAGGTGTGGAGCTATTGCATGGCTTTCCTCACATCAAGAACCTGTCGATCAAAGTCAATACAGCTCTTCCTGCATCTGGAGTTTGTGAAGGACTTCTCAGTCATGCAGGACTCCTGTTCACTGCTGAACAGTTACAGCTTCACAGAAAGAACCTTGAGAGCAAACTGCTGCTGAAGCTTAACCATCACCTCACTGACTGAAGAAATGGCACATTTTTGCTAAATATGCAGAAATAAATGCACACTTATACAACTTCTGGTAAACTGAGCTGCCTTGTATTTACATATGTTGAAGATGCCTCGTTCTAATGTTTTCTCTGAGGCTGCTGTGCCATTTGGAGCAAAAATGAATGTAAAGTTTACAGCATATCTTGTCACTGGAAATTGTTTGCACTGTTTATATATTTATATTATTTACTGTAGGTATTGGTGAAATAGGCTTTATGTTGCGAAAAACTGAAATCTGGAAATTAGAATTGTTGTGCCTTATTTTGTTGATGCTTTTACATGTATTTTCCTTTTGAAAATACTAAAATTTGTATATTTATTTATTTTTGTTTCTGATAGCATTTATTTATAAAATAAATCGGACATTTCAAACAGTTACTCGCTACTTGAGTAGTCTTTTCGCCAAGTACTTTTTTACTCATACTTGAGTAACTTTTTTGACGACTACTTTTCACTTTTACTTGAGTAATAATATTTTAAAGTAATTGCTACTCTTACAATTTTTGGATACTCGACCCACCTCTGGTTAAAGGCCTCAAAAACCCACTTGTTTTGACTGAATAATTGTAGTGGAGATATCAAAGATAGGCACGGCTGTGGCACTGTTTCAGTCTTTGAGCACTACGGTCACCCCGGTGTGTCGGCCAGAACACCGCTTAAGGCCAAATTGTCCCAGAGTATGAAATAAGAAGGGAGCTTGAGGTTCCATTTGAGGCACTTTATTGTCACCACTCAATTTCTGGGGCTGTAAACACAGCGGGTGTACATATGTGTGTGTGGTTTTCTACAAAGGAAATAAACAATACAAATAAAGGATAAATAAAGAAAATAGACAAGTGACATACTCAAATATAGAAATAATACAATATAGTTAACATAATCATATATAGAGATCAGAACAATCTATTACACTTCAAACTGCTCACACTATGCAACTAAACAGCATTAGTGCGAGGCTAAGTTACCGTGGGGACATAGGAGACTTCCGGTAGTTGTACAAAATAAAAGCTTCCCCATTATAATCAGCCGTAATGCCCTTATTGTGAAGGGCAAGCGGGAACGCGATCCTTTCGGTCAAACTACGATCCCTATTTTATTAATCCTCGTACCTAATTGTACACTTCAAATTCCGTACTTTAACGTAACAATCGCAAGCATCACATACAACATACAGAGAAGGTTTGATACCACAGGAATGACATTATGGACATACGAGCGACCGTACATGTGTCAACAAAGCTAAACCGGGGTAAGCTAGCAACATAAATTAGCATATGAAATGAGGGTGAACTCACACGTTGCATGCGTGGCCTACCGCTCCAACTATAGACTACATTAGCTCCTAAATGGTAAACACATTACAGTACCAACACAAACAAACGCAAAATACAACACAGGTCAATACTTACTTGTCATTTATTCATTTATACATAACATTCCCCAGGAATCAGTGAATCCCCCCCCCAGACCAACACTGCTTATCCGACATTAAACCTTACTAACCGGATGATGTCACCAGAAGGGGGGCTGGCCCAAACTGACAGAAGACTATATTAAATGAACTTATATAAACTTATAAACACCAATAAAACTATATTATGAACTTTAGGGCCTTTTATACAATAATAATAATAATAACAATAATAATAATAATAATAATAAGCGGAGGGATTCCAATAGGGCCTTCACACACTTTAGTGCTTGGGCCCTAATAAAAAGAGTGTGAAACTTAAGTTGGGCTTGTGTTTGTAAATGAACTGTCCCTTGATGTATAGTTTTCTTGAGTTTATACTTACTGGGCTACATACTTGTTTATTACCCAATTTCCTTTGGGGTCAAAGTTCAGGATCAATAAAATTAAATTGAATTATTTAGGCTATACAGTACATAAAAAGACAATTCACATGTTTTATCTAATTGAAATTTTTAATTATGTGGGATAAAGAAAATACAGTTATAGACTATATTTATATGAAACGCGTACACTTACTGTATTTTATGTAATTTAACCATATATAGTGCAAAATTAGGCATGGAACACCAGCACAGCTGTAAAGAAATGCTTTTGATTTTACCACCCCATTTTATTTCCATGCCACTGTAAGAGCATTTCTCTAGATCTGCCACCGGTCCCTTTGGCATGTTTTCCTTCTCTCACTGATTTAGTGAAATATTAGGAGAATTAACAAAACCAGGTTCTTCATTTTCAGTACAAAAATTTTTCTCTCTCTAATTTTAAATCTCTGCATATAACGTGATCTTACCTTTGTTGTTAACTTCAAGACGTTCTGTGATACTCAGGAAGCAGAAAGAACAAAGAGAACCCAGAGCTCTGCAGTTTTATATCCACCAGAGGTGGGACTATTAAGTCACATGATTTCTAAGAAATCACAGACTTAGGAGGAACTCTGACAAAAAGCCATGGTACTTTCCAATGTGAGTTTGCAGTTTTGGTTTCGGTTTGAGTTTCAGTTTTTGTCCTTACGGTTTACAATAGTTTCTTTTCACTATTACAAATTTTTTTTGTTTCATTTTATTATTTCTGTGATAATGCCATGTGTGCATGTAAGTGGAAAAAATCTTTGAGAGACATTTTTCTGTGCATTGTGAAACAATGAAGTCAATGACTGTTGAACATTTTCATACCCGAAAGCACAACTGCGTTTAGATAAGTAAAGTAATATTCATACTAGTGGTGTCCAAAGATGACATCTTAGTCAATAAGTAAATCTAAAGAATGTTTGAATTACTTTTGTGTGGTTATCTTTTGTACAATATTTGAACATTTTTATTCAGTCAAACCAACAGTTTCAAAGACTAATAGACCTGCTGTGTTCTGTCGCTGCTCCTGCGTCAGTGTATCAAAGTTGCACAGAAGGCTCAAGATCTCCTAAATGTGATGCAATGTGCATAAACTGAAACCTTGCCATGTATGGAGGGACAGGAGTGACAAAATGATTGTTTTAAATATACAATTAAATAAATATTAAAATGTTTCATTAATTAATCAAATATTAATTAATTGAATGATTAATAAATATTTAAATGTCCATTCACTGCACTTAAAAAATTATTATTATTATTATTATTTTGGCCCTGCGGCTGTCTTCATGAATTTATTCTATCTGTCAGCCTCATCCATTAATGTTGTTTGAGGGGGGTTGGGGGGTGTCTCATGTCTCAGCCAACATGTCTCAGCGCCAACAACAGACATGTGGAAACTAACTACACTTTACTTTTAAAAACCCTGTTTGTGCTTCACCGACTCTATAGCTATCACAATTACTGTCTGAAGGCCAAGGCAAATGCCCAACAGATTTACTTTCCCAAGTGGACCTTTTGCTATACTGGTCTGCTTGATTGTCATAATTTATTCGATTTTTATCAGTATTTTGTATAATTTTTTATTTTAAATTATTACAATCAGAACGGGCAGGACCAGGGGATGGGAAAGAGAAATAAGAAGAAAAGAAAAGTTGAGAAGAGAATTAACAGAAAGAGAGGGAAAGAAAAATAGAGGAGAAGAGGGATAAAGAGGAAAGACACTGAAAATCTGTTTGATTGCCTTGTGAATAAAAAACAAACAAAGAGAGAACAACACAGTATGGAAAGCTGAGTAACAACCAACATATGCATAAGTAACAGCATGTAATAAATATTGAATGTTACTGAGCAGCAAACAGGACGGCAACAGCCAACCAAGATAGTTTGTGTCTATGAGTACCTGTTTGTACACCTGTGTGTGTGAGTGCGCTTCTATTCAAAAGGTTCAAAAAGTTCCTCCATGTAAGTGTCTATTAGTGGGTGTGGGGATCTATAGCTCCGCCCCCCAGTACATGAAGCATGCAATGGAGGAGATCCAGGCAGGTCACTCAGCAGCCACGGTGCAGTCGCCAGGGTGGGCTGCAGGAGGGTTAGGTGGTTAGGGTTGAGGAAATAGAGCCTGTCCCACCCGAAGGAGGAAAAGGGAGTGCACCGTCCATCAACCTCAATGGCCCCAAGCTTCACGTCCCTCTCCAATTCAGGTCAGTCCCCCAGTAAGTATGAATGTCTTTTATTCTATTTCAAAAGGTAAGTTTTTATTTTCTATGTTGTTTCCAGGTTACAATTGTTACTAGGTAAGTATTATTGGTTTTCTTTTATTTTTGAAAGGTAAGCATATCTTTTGCTGGTTGTCATTTTTTTGTGTCTGCTACTTTTGACTTGTTTCTAATCTATTGTTTTCAATCTGTTTCCAATGAACTGTTTTTAATCCCAATTTGTTTTCTGTGTGTAATTTTTCAAGTTTAGTTTTAGATTTATCTCTGATTAGAGTTTTTGAGGAAACTCAATAAAATATGAATTAAAACAAAATAAAATAACTAACCAACACAAAGTAAAAAAAAAAAAAAAGCCCTTGTCGCAGCGTTTCAAAGGTGTTGCTTCTTCCTCAGGTGCCGGCATACTGAAGAGCTCCGTGTCTGCAGCTCCTATTTATACTCTCCCTGTCATGATTCGACTGCGTAACAGAAGCAGGTGAGGACCCAAATGCAAACTCACGGAGACATGAGGGATAAACTGAAAAGCACTGCTTTATTGCAGGAGTACAGGGACAACAGAGAACTAAAATAAAGTGGGAAATGTTTAACTGAACAATGAGGAAACAGGGAAACACAGCCATGAGGAAGGACACGACACGGAATGAAGGGAGATGCTGACTGAGCTGAAATGACTGAAGTGAACACACGTACAGAGTCGAGCACATTAACATCAACAATGACGCTGAGCAGAGAGAAACTGAGGGTTTAAATACTCTGGCTGATGATGATGATTAGGGACACACAGCTGAACAGAACTGAACTAATAACACACAGGAAGCAAACATGGAAACAGGAAATGTGAACAGGTGAATAAACATGAAACAAGTGCAAACACTGGGCGAACACCAGGAACCCTGATGGAGGCCAGAGGCTGAACTTTTCCTCTTTCAGCACATTCAGCTCTCTGAAAGTGAATGGAAATATGAACTGGATGTCCTGGTTGGCTTTGTCTTCAGCCCAGTCCAGGCTGTATTTCTGTGTTAAGACTGTTTTCCCAATGCCAGCCACTCCCTTTGTCAGCACTGTTCTGATTGGTTCGTCTCTTCCAGGTGAGGCTTTAAAGATGTCTTCTTGTCTGATGGTTGTTTCTGGTCTGTCTGGTTTCCTGGATGCTGTTTCAATCTGTCTGACCTCATGTTCATCATTGACCTCTGCAGTCCCTCCCTCTGTGATGTAGAGCTCTGTGTAGATCTGATTCAGAAGGGTTGGGTTTCCTGCTTTAGCGATGCCCTCAAACACACACTGGAACTTCTTCTTCAGGGCAGATTTAAGGTTACGATGACAAACAGCAGCAATGTGCTCTGAAAGAGAAGAAATATGTAGAACATCATTTGAAAGTGGAATCAAACACTTAATTCCAAAATGAATCTTTAAAACATGTTGCTCCATCTCATAAGACATTAGAAAATATTCATTTATCCAAACCTTAGATAAATCCTCTTACTGCTCTGCAGACGGTCAGCCAGCTCCTCCTGCTTCATTCTCCTCAGGAAGTCCACTGTGATCTTCACAAATGCCTCTCTGCTGCTGCTCCTCTGACTCTCTAAGCATTCTGGGTAATCTGGACTCAGAGCCTTCTGGATCTTCTTCAGCTCGTTCTTCACAAAAGTGAAGATGTTGTCCTCCAGCAGCTGGAACAGAATATTTATGAATGAGCCAATCAGACTGAAATCATGGAGCCAAACATCAGATCCATGTTGGACACACTGACAATCCACTGGTCTACAAAGAGCAGCATGGAGATGACTGTGAACAGAATAGATGTAACAGTAGTTGTTGTTCATGTACAGACCATAAATATGGAGTCCAGCTGTGTTTGATGCTGCTGGGCAGCAGACTGACCACTGGGAGCCTCTGAGCTCTGCTGGTCCACTCTGTGGAGGAACCATGAAGAATTAGACCAAGCACAGGATAAAGATCCAGGAGTTTCTGCTCAAATAACTTCATCTGAATCAAGTCTGTCAAGTTTTAAACTCTCAGATTGTGAACATATCAGTAATTTTCAGTCTGTTTTCATGGACGTCCTTTCAGTGGTGATGTCAGGGATGATTTTGAAGAAGCTCATTAAACTGAACCATCAGCAGATGACTGCTCCAAAACCAGAACATGATCCGAGGTCTCTCCACCACCAGAACACCAGCTTTACTAACGTGGTAGATCAGTGTAGTACAGATCAATAACTGATGAGTCATTTGATCAAAATCACTGAGTGCTTCACATCTGACCCTCTGATGCTTCTGTAGACATTTTGCATATTTAATGAATGTCTGACAGTTTTACATTCATTCTATGAACACAGTGAAATGTTGTATTGTAGTCATCATGTTTTTTCCAGCATCATAAATTCTTAAGTTCAGAAAATTAGATTCTTTTTCACAGCTGAAAAACAACAACATTTATTCTCTATTGAAATCTGCATCGTCCACTCCAAAGGTCACAATCTGAAGGTAACATCTGGTTTTGTTCCCTGTGATTAACTCTGAGCATCAGTATGGTGGGATTTATCCACTACATCCACACCACTGTGGTTCAGTGTTGTCCTGATGGAGTAACAGCAGCCAGTATGATCCAGGCTTTAGCTGCTGGGTCTCTGTGTGACCTCTCAGACTGTTTCACAGATCAGACACAAAGAGAATCAGAGCAGCTCTTTAAAGACAAACATGAACCCACTCAGGTCACACTTTCCCCACAGATATGAGCATCACTGTCCTCAAACAGCAAATGACCAAGTCTAACATTTGGATCTTTTCTCTTTCATTGTTTTCTTTTTAATGAATCTTTGTAACTATCTGAGGATGTTTCAGGTCAGATTTATCCAGGAAACACAAACATGTAAAGGAGTCATCACAGCTCTCTGACCTCATTGGTCCAGGTTCAGCACTGAAACGTAGAGGTGGATCTTTGGACCGGTCACTCCTCACAGACGGACAGCTACATGCACTCTTAGAAAAACAAACATTAGCAACACACATGGACAATCCTGGAGGTCAGGCACAAATTGACAGGGTCCAGAGGTGCTATAAAAAGACCATAAAGTTAGCCATCCATAGCTGTGGAAAGAAGTGACACTATCAACCAGCTATCCTGGTATAAATCACATGATCAAATCACATGAAAAACTGTAATGCTGTAGAAATGTTAGCGCTGCGCAGGTGTATACACACTTTCTCACAGTTACCTCTGTGAGCAACACAAAGTAGTGAATAACACCCCTGGTAGATGCACAGACACAGAGAGTGGCATTTAAAAGGTTAAATCATCATGCAACCTCAAATGTTGTTGTCCTCTTTCTGCTCCTGTAAAAAGAAACACACATAGATTCGTCTGCACCTTTGTCAGGTGGGGGTTAACTTCGCACAGTGATGTCAGTCAGTCTGTCAGCTTCTGTCTGCTTTTACCAGTCAGTCAGTTTTATTTTCTCTCACTCATTCATTCATGCATTCATTCATTCTTTCTTTGCTGATAGTGGAAATTAACGTCGCATTTTCATTTCCACTTCTCAGCAAAATGACGTCATTTCAAAAAGAAAAGAAGAACTTTATATTGGATTTTCTCGCTTAATCCTTTTTTGGGTAGGGACCTATTTTCTAATTGTCCCATATAAGTGGCTTTCTCCAGAGCCCATTGTAATGTGGAGAAACTCACTTGCAACAATTTTCTCGACATGTCGTATAGCGCTTCTGTTCTAATCGTGCAGATCTGCTCAAACAGAGATCATCAATAAAACTTTCAGTGCACTGTGAAAGTATCAAAATAAAAAGGCCTCGTTAAGTCATGACACATGCTCCTCATCTCAGGAGGGTAAATCACACCATTAGCATGATTTATCAAACCATCATACTAATTGGCAGGCTCAACTTCACAACAAAAGAAAAATCATCAGCTAGATTAATTCAAAACCAACCATCAGCCGCACAACACACAACATAAGCCTCATGTCTCATTAGCTATGAATTTTAATCCCCGGGACTGTCCTTTTTTCCCCGTCATCATAAAACATGTGACATGTTGTCATGCATTTCGCAAAAGAAGTTTGTTCTTATGTATTCAGAGTTGTGTATTTGGATGCAGGAGTCACTTGCACATCACAACAGGAAACTCAGTGTTTTAGAGTCTCCACTCTAACAAACTCCAACACGTCTCATTCACTCGTACTAGAATTCAGTCACCTTTCATTAATCTAAGAACCATCAACCAATTTGCATATCAGCTATCAACCCACTAAGTTGACAGGACAACAAAAATGCATGTTCAAAATATTATCACAAAAATAGAATTTCCCTCATTCAGTAAAATATTTTGTGCTGCATCAATCAGGCAGAAAGCATCTCCCAATTTACTATATTAACAACTAAATTTATTGTCTGATCACTGGTTGGTCAAACCAGAATCTTTTTTTTCCCATAAAAATTAAACTGTTGTCCTGCAACCCAGAGAGTTAACTGTCAGCATTGGATAAATTCAGCATTTGATAGCAAGTGTCTGTTAAACTGACACTATTTTAACACTGATGAGAGATAACAAGCTGATTTTCATTGCATGTGTGTTTGTGTTCTTAGGCAGGTTCAATCAATGTCTGTGGAGCTGCATCTCCAGCAGGGCATGTTCTTAAAGCTGCCTTTCCTACACAATTCTCTGCTATTAATTGATCATCATTTTCAACTAATGTGCTATGAGTCCACTGATCTTTGCATCACACGAGGTGATAAACAGACTCACATGCTCAAGATGGTGCCTAATCTTCATGAGCTCTCTTGTGTTTGTGTTAGTAGGGTTAATGCATGTTCTGCTTGTGTGTGTGATTTTGTATATGTTTCTTTTTGCAGTGTTTCAGATTCCTTCACAATTTTCCACTTAAGCAGTCAGTTTTCTTTTCCCCAGGTTTGCTAACCCAAATTTTGATTTCCCACATTAAACAACAGCAATTCCTCTGTGTTCTTACCTACTGCTCTCACTCTGTTGTTCTCTCCCACTTCAACAGTCCAACAGCCGGCAGTTCTTCTTCAGCTTTGTCCTGTGTTCCACTGTCTCTTCTTGCCATCTTGCTCCGAAAGTGGCAAATGTCAAACTCCAACAGTTTCCTCAAACGTTCTTTTCACAAGCACAGCGACTTTGCAGCTTGCTGGAAACACAGTGTCATTCAGTCAGGATGATGGTTTGCTCTTCTTCTCCACTGCTGTTTGTCCCCACTGCTGCTGCTTGCTGGGTCTCTTTGCCCAGGACTTTGCTGCTGTCTCTTTATCTGCCATGTTATTGCTCTTTGGAACTGCATTCCTTGTCTTCAGGGAGGAGTGAGAGCTCGCTTGTGAGGTCGAGGGACACATGGTGCTGTAAATAAGTTAGCCAGAAATTGCAGAAATTGGCCTGAATGTTTCCAATGATGTCAAACTATAACTTTCTTCCGACTGCTGCATGTGGAAAACTGATCCAGGTCTGCTTTTCATGTGAAAGTGACAAAACTAAGACATTTCCATTATTATTATCACTGCTTAACCAACACACATCTCTCCTTTCTTAAAAGCAGAAAATGAGATTGTAGTTGTTCTTGGCTAATAAACACAAAACCTTTTTCCTATGATTTTTCCATCTACAATGTAGATTTTGTCTCTTTTTTACTCTTTCTTTCTTTACACTAGCTGGTGACCTGCAGAATCACCGCTCTCACAATTTGTGACAATTACTTTTACACAGCGCACACACACACTGCGACGTCAGACACATTCACACTCACTTTTTCATCTGCATAAATAAATCATATGGCTGATGATATGTGCCATGGTGATCCATAAGTATGATCACAAGTTTATTTAATTATTTTTCAACCCAACAAAACAAATAAACAAAAACATGATGCTGATGCTATGAACACTCTACACACATGAATCAAGATCCAGGAAAACTGCTGCGCGTCTGAAAGAAGAAGCTGAACTCACGGATACGCTACATACTCGAGTTATCATAGTTCTGTTTCTCTTTCTTTGATGAGTTCTCAGCCAGCTCCTGATCTGATAATGTGTAGCTTGCTCATCAGCTCAGAATAGACAGCAACACAACCGCACACAGTGGCTGCGTGCTTTGCCCACAGTGGCAAAGACTTACATTTTCATATTCAACTCAGCTTCTCCATCATGTAGTTTTCAGCTGTTTCATACAGGGTTCAGCATACTAGTTGTTTTCACAGGTGTGCTCTATATCTCAACAATGGCTCATATTAGGATGACAGTTTTCAAACAGGTCAAGTGCCTCTATGCATGTAATTAGGTAAAATATTTGCCTATTGTACTTCATCTCATATGTCTTGTACTGAATTTGAGCAACCTTAAGCTTAATGCAGATTACTTTTAACACTTATCCACCTCAATCAAATCTGTGGTCTGGAGCACGGCTGTTGTTGATCAGGGCAAGCTAAAAAAATAATCTAAACATGTGTGTGTATTGGCAGTTTTGACGGGTACTAATCATTTATTACAGGTGGGGTTACTCAGGCTTGCGTTTAGGACACTCTCTAGCCTAGTGACCCTTTTTCTCTACATGCATAGCATTTCTCCTTCCTTCTGTCGCGTTCCCACCTAAATCCCCGCGGGCCTTCACCTCTCTTATTCCTGCCCCTATTCAGCCCTCTTCCAGTCTGTCCCTGGAAAAGGATTTTATCTGCTAGGGAAGCAGCGACTGCAGAGTTTTTTGACATCTTCTGTGTTCCTTTAATTCCTTCCTGTGCACAGCGGGTGCAGTTAATGCATGTGAAGGACCGGTCAGAGTTATGATTAACATTTTGCTTCCTAATGAAATCAGCAATGGGTGGGTGAAAGCCATTCACCAGAGCATAGCTTAACTGCTGCTGATGTGGGCTGGCCTTCTCTGCATGCTCTTCAAGGCGGCTGTGTTTTCTAAAAACTTCCAACATTTGAATCTCTTCCGCGACCAGTTTACGCTCATGACAATTATGAGAATATAAATGGCTCGCGCTGCCGGGAGTGAATTCTTGCATGAATGTGTCATCTCCCTGTGAGGCAGTCTTACTTGCTCGGGAACCCATGATAACAACAACAACCGTGTCACAGACCACGCCTGCTCCGCAGTCATTCACGCAAACACAGCAACACTCTTTTGGGACCCTAACCCAGTCGTGCGACTCAAAACCCAGTGAAGGGACGCTCGGGACACAAACCCAGGGCGATTTCAAAACCGGACACTCACCGGACGCTTGGGCCCTTGGGCGATTTTACCAAAACCTCTCTCTCGGGACCCCGACCCAGTTCTGGGACACTAACCCAGTCAACTCTTCCAACTTACTCGGTGTTGCTTAGAGTGTAATATCAGCCTCGGATCCCGCCGATCGTCATTCGTCGGGGAGAGAAAACAGACAGCTAATCCACCGGCCCGATGACAAATTCTCACGTCTCGCTGACGTCAGGGTTCTCTCCTCGGTGAATGCCGACTCCAGGGATCCGGCTCGAAGGACCAATTAATGATAGGTTTGTAGCTTAAACCTATTCGCTGGAACGTTGAAGGCAATGTAATTACACAGCAAGCAAGACACGAGTAGGCAACATTCTTTATGTTTCACGTGCACGGGAGAGAACTGGACAGGCGCCGTTCCTTCACTTGACCCCAGTTGCTCTCGTCCGCTCCCCCGTAACACTGCTCTTTTATTGTGGTTACATGAATATGCATAGATTCATTAACATATGACCTCTTATATAGGTATGCATGTGAACAAAGAATACCCCACCTTTATTTTGTAAGAGCGTGTGTGTGTGTGTGTGTGTGTGTGTGTGTGTGTGTGTGCTGCTGACCAAAAGGGTCATAAAGCAGGAACAACATCCTAGGTCATAAAGAGGGTAACCTCCCCACACCCAATCTATGGTTCACCCTAGATAACACAGTGAAGCCATACAAAGGGCAGGAAGTTTTACCACATCAAAAGAAGCAGATCTTCCAGATAGGATGTATCTGCAATAAAACACTATAGCCCCTCACCCAGAACCTCGAGAATCTGGGGAGGGGAGAACAAAAGAATTCCTTTCAACACACAGTTAAAGTACAAATGGTAAGAATAAAAATGACAAACATTTAACAGTTCACTCTAACAATGAACATCAGCAGGATTCTAATGCAGGACTTTTACTGCAGTAAATACTCTGAATACTACAGACAGGCTGATCCCAACAACAGCAATAACACCAGAAAATACATGAAACTAACAATAAAGCAGCGTTTCATCCTCACTGTGTGTACACTGATGAGGCATTCAGGGTCCTACAGCAGTCTGTCAGCTCTACGGTACAAGGGGGTTTTATCCAGAAAAATCTGCAAATTTAAGAATTAGATCTAATATCCCAATACTACAATACCATCATAGAATAACCATCATAAATCTTAGTTTACACTCATGAATCATGTTGTACAGTTTGTTGTGCTATTCAAAAATCTGTGAAGAAGAGATGAGTGTCTGACAGAGCAGAGCCAGTTTAAAGGAGCCATTATGGATCAATAGAAGCTCCTATGTCACCCTGTCACCATGTCAGCACACGAGCTCACACATGACAGCTTCATCAACATGGAGATCTGAGTGTTTAAAGGATCATTGTGTGAAAGACCCTCTAACACAGCTGACTGCAGCCTTTACACAGTGTCTCACATTTACATTCACTTTACTGTCAAATACACTCAGTAACTTTAAACAGCAGCTGTGGTTCCAGGCCTGAGCCCCCAATGTTTCAGGATCATGTGACACCCCTGATCAGGTCTAAGATATCTGCCTGCACTGACTGCAGGGCCCAGCTACAGGATCATGTTCAGCTATAAATAGACTGCATGTTTTACAGGGACTGTTGGCACTAAAGGAGGCTGAGGACAAGCTAAACAGGAGACGAACAAACACACACATTTCCTCTTTTGTTTATGTAGAAATCAGTCAGAATGCCGATCAATAATCTATAATCGTGGATTTGTCTTCAAACATGAGAGTGATCAAAGTTTGTCCTGAAATAAGAGCTGAACATTTGCTCCAAACATCACAGGAACAGTCAAACTGTTAAAGGAGGAAACAAAGCATGCTGTATGAAGACTGGAAAATATAGATGATACAAATATGCAGCCAAACATTTGTGGACATGGATAAACTCTCTGATCCAAAAAGCAGGAAGTGACACAGCTAGAAAATGAAAGTGTGTAACAGCTGAAGTCAAATGTAATGCAGAGTTGAATCTGCACTTGGATCCATGTGTGAAAGGTCCACATGTAGGGATCACATGAGTCCTGATGTTTGTCAGTGCAGCTTGATAACTCCATCTACTGTGGGCTACATATACTGGGCTGGTAGCTCCATAGTGTTGGAAAGAAACTATTCAATGTGCAAAGTTTAAAATCAGAGGCTCTTCTAACACAGGAGCCATGTTGAGTTTAGATCACAGCGACCACCGGCAGTCTGAAATGGAATGAAGCCCATTGACAGCCAGCAGGTCTAAACAGGAACGCAGCCATTTGTATGCGTGGCAATGATGTGGCTGCAGCTGACACAGGATTGGTTCAAACTAAACATCATTTCACAGAGTTCACAAATAAACTCACGTTTTTATCTTTGAAGATCATCATAAAGTAGAATTGATGGTCCAGCAGACAACAGCAGGAGGTTTGAGCCCTTCTGATGCAGCAGAAACAGGATTTGGAGGAAGATGTTAATAGATTAGAAAGAATTGTACACTGTGAATCAATGCAAGTCTTTCTAGATAGACAGATCTTTAATAATCCCTCAGGTAGGTTCCTCTGTCACAGATAGAGACACCAATTCTGACGTCCTTTGAAAGTTTTCATCACTCGTCATGTACACAGATATTAATTCTACATATTCCTAGTACTGAACTCTAAATCAATATGAAGAAAATGCTCCTACTAATCTGCATATATGTTGATATCAAATCCTTTTCCAGCACATGGATAAATCTCTATAAATCTTTCAGTCTGATCAGAATGGGCACAGTGTTGTTATTGCAGCACTCCCTGATGTTTGAAAAGCTAAATGTCCATTTTAAAGTGCTCGTGTGTAGGATTGTGTTTCCTTCCTTTGTGCAGTTCTTACAGTAAACATGTTTGAATGTTTCCTGTTCCCCTGATGCTTCTTCCTGTTGGATAAAGTTGGTTTGAATAACATGTTCTTATAGGTTTCAATGAACTTCAAACTGGGATCCACTTACAAAACTGTCTCATTTTATTGGAACGATCCACATTTGCATCCATTCACGGTACATTTGACATCTGAACACGTTTGTACACATGATGAAAGGACAGATGGTGTTTGTGTGTCCTTCTTAAACTTAGTGTGAATGTTTCATCATGTAGAACTACTTAGAACAAAGTCTTTGGGAACATTTGGAGAACACGTTTAGGAAAGTAACATCCTGGTAGAACATTTTCTTAAAGCAAAGCAGAGCTGCAACATGACTGTGAGGATTCACAATAATAAAGTCACAATACTTTATTATTATGAAGACTAAAGTGCACCTTAATGCTGCCAATGAATACACATGTTCTTTGTGAAAGCATGAGCACAGCTGACATGCACCACACTGACCCCACTCGCCCCATTTCTTCATCCACTTCTTGCTCTTGTGCTTGAAATGAGACGCAGACGCAGCAAAAGTCAGAGGCTCTAAAATCCACAAAAAGGGGGCTTGTTAGATCAGGATATTGATGTGATCCATAGAAAACATGGATAATACACCACTTTATTTGAAGACATCTGTAGCACTGCCTCAGTTCTGGATGTTTCCACAGACTCCTCTGTGCACCTAAAGAAAAGGTCAAAGGTCAGCAGCACATGTAGTTGGGACAATTCTTCATTTACAAACAACAGTCGCACAAACTACACAATGATTTTCCTCCAATTAGGACTTTTCCCTTGCAGAAATGGTCCTGTGTGATTTGTAGGCTGTGATATAAAAACTAGTTCCTAATGGCAGCGATTCACTCAGTAAACATGTGTTTCCTTCACCAACCTCACACACAGATCCAATAAGATCAGGAAGTGGGCAGTATAGTACAATATGTGTTATTTTGTACTGTGCTGCCCAAACTAAAGATCTGCTGAAGTGTTGGAAATGATTCAGATGTTTATTTTGGACGATACAGCAGAAGATCAGACATGAAAGTGGAGATAACACAGAAGACCTGCAGCAAAGGGTCAGAGGTCAGACTGGGCCACTGGATTCAACAATGAGCCAATGATCATCAAGTAGTGACTAAAGCAGAGCCCTGACGTTCTGACATTTATCACACAGTTAGAACAAATGTCTGCTGATGACTTCATCTCATGAAATGACTGATAGATGTCAATTCATTGATCAGCTGAGCTGCTGATCTTCATCGTGCACAGAAACATTCAGCTTGTTTCAATCAGTAAATAACTCCCACTACTCCCAGTTTGAACTGTTCCCACTCAAAATGCTGTCAGAACAATGATCATTGTAGAACTTCACAAACATCACGTGTTGTTTTCCACATGGAAGATCAGCAAACATACAGAAACTTCCTGTTGCCACACACGGCCTCTAAAATCTCTTCCACGCTTTCTGTCTGAAGTCCACTCTCTGTGTCGGATCCACAGGAAACAACAAGATCTTATTAACATGGTTTTCAATGCGTCTCCTTCCAAAAAGTCCAACCAATGAACAAATGTGTATATTTGTGGAGGCCCAACAAAAGCATGACACATTTGTCTGTTTCTATAAACTGGTGTCAAACACAAATATGAAGAGTTTCACTGACAGACTCCAAAATGCCCCCGCAGTGAATCACAGGGAAATCCTACAGTGTGCAGAGAATCTTAATGGCTCCAACATCAACACATCCACAATGTTGGATCCAGTTCTACCTCACAGAGTTACTAAGACACACCCTCTGCCAGCATTACAACAGCTCCACCTGCTTCACCTGCCTCCTCAGCCTCTGTACACCTGAAGAGAAAAGAAAGGCTCCAAAAGCTCAAATCTACAAAGGATTAATGAAGTTTCATCCAACAAGAACATGTTTGCCTTCCACAGTGTGCTGTTAGACACCACTGTACCTCTGCCATTTCAAAAAGAGCAGCTTGGGAACATTTTGGCTCCAAACACTTTGTGTTTAAGTTCCTAATCTTTGTTTTCTTTGTGAACAACATCTGGAGCTTTTTGACTTATAGAAACATCATTTTGTTCTTTAGATGACAGCAGATTGGGACTGAATAATCAATCACTATCAAACCAATAAAGATGCTGATTTTACAGGAACTTTGTTGGAGAAGCTGTAAAGACATGAAACTGGTGGAGATCCCAAACCAGTTGATAGTGCTGATTATTCCAAATAAAGCTGTTTTCCATTTGAGATGAAATGACTTTCTGTCCTGATATATAATAAAGATGTTAGTTGTTTTTGAGCCCCTGTATTAAAAGTAGATCCAGTTTAAAGTCAGCTTGAGTTTGATGTCTTTATGTCAAAGCTGCTCATGATGTTGAGCTGCTGATGGAATAAAAACAGGTAAAAATCTGCCTCAATATAAAAGCATGTAGTCCAGACTTAAATGTAGCCTATTGTTAGCTGAGGTCCACACACAGTGTTTGACAGTGTAAACTGTGTGAAAGGGCTGCTGGTGGAGCTCACTAGGATGAGCAGGTGACCATGTGCCACGAGGTGGAGAGCAGCTGGCCTGGGTTTGATTCTGACCACGCCCCCTTTCTCTCTCCCTCTGCTTTGCTGTCACTTATCTTCACTGCTCTGTCCAATAAAGCTGAAAAAGGCCCCAAATCAAAGAAATCTGCTGCAGCCTCTGAAATGTCTTCTGTTTCCTTCCCGACGGCTTTTTCACCGTCAGCCCATCAGACAGTCCAGCAGCATTTATGATGATGTCATGATGTTGAAGAGACTGCTATGGTGGCCTCCCATGACCCCCAGCCTCATCTACACTGAGATGCAGACATTTGAAAACAACTGAATAATAGTCCAACACAACAGTCTGTGTACAGACACACACTGAGCTTTCATAGAGTCAAAGGAGTCAATCAAACACAGCTAGTTGAGTCATTTCTTATGTAAGTCTAAAGTGAATCTAGTATTTGAAAGTCCACTTCCTGTATTTGTTGTTGAAGACTTCTTCAGCTTCTTCTCAAGGACATCAGCTGCTTGTTTGGCAGCAGAGGCAGTTAAGAAGCTTCCTGAAAAACACTGAACAGTGAGTTCACTGTGGCATATGACAAATTCAGCTTTCTATGTGCAAATGTGTCTGTGTCAACCTTTCAAATGCTGTTGAATCCAAAACATCAGCGGCTCCTTGGCTGCTCACTTCATGCACTTCTGTCTTTGTGACAGTCCAATGACATCACAGCTGTTTCCACCCCCAGTGTCTCAGGACTGGACACCTTTAAACATGTGGAGGATCAAACAGCCGTCCAGCTAAACATACATGAAACTATCAAAGCTGACAATCATTCCAATAACATCTAATGGTTCATATATATAGACACAGGACTACAAGGAAATGGCTCTCAGCATCTGGCTGTGGGAACAAATGAGTCCCTGTTTGTCTTCAAATTGTGTGCATGTTTTAGACGTGTGTCACATGTAGAAACACAAAAATCCCACAATGACACAAAGATGTGTTTGACACAACTGTGCAGCTGTAAGTTGTTTCTAATGATTCATTGAAGCTCTTCTAACATTCTGGAGACAATCAGTCCATGAATCTGTTCAACACCACAACAATTTGACTTCAATGTGAACGTTTGCCATTAAATAACCTTCTTCATCCAGCTGACAAGCATCCTTCATTCTATGATATGAACAGTTCCTCCTGTTGATGACAAACCTCTGACATGATCTGCTTGAGGAGCTTTTTCATGTGAAGCTCTCTGAGCTCAGGGCTAAGTTGCTGTGTTTCATCTTTAAGAGCTGCTGCCTCCTCGCCGTTCTTCTTCTCCTAATGACACCATTTCTGCTTCAGATCTTTCACTGGGCCTGAAACAGATGAAGAGTAAATCTACTGCTGTTCACTGTTTGTGTCAATATGGAGAAATATGAAAGACAAACACAGCACATACAGAGAAATGTAGACAGAATGTGCAGCCAGTGCAGTAAATGGTCTAAATATCAGCTCTTTAGAAAATGATCCTGATGAACATGAAACTAACATCCAATGAGAAACACAGCTTCCTTGTTTCATGTCCAATAACAATAAATGAAGAGCTAATAAAGAGCTATTCTATTGTAAAATGCTGAGATGATTATTAGACAGAACCCAGCGGCTCACCAAAAGCCTGCATTGAAAATCTATATGAAAGTAATCTATGCTCATATATGGCAAAATCCTTTAAGTGTCACTGTGTTTTTCATCTGTGCTCTTGTTGGTTGGACAAGTTTGTAAATGACAAAGAGCTCAGTGGACTTTGCATCCATCAAATCCTGTTAGATGTTTGTTTTTCCTTCACAGCTTTGTGATGAAGGCTAAAGAACAGAGATATGAACTATTGCCAATATGAATCCTGATGCATGACGTGGGCACAGACCCACCAAAGCAACACTCAGCTCACCTCATTCCAGGCGCTTGTCTGCTGGAGACCATGAGCCTTGTTAGTCACACATTAGCACCGTGGTAGGAAACAGCCTCCATCATTTCATTAGATCTGAATTTGGACTGTTTCCCTCTGGATGAGAACCAAGTCTGTCAAATCTATTGATCCAACACAAACTATCAAACACATTGGCTCACAGTCAGATTGGCTTTGTATGGATGGTGTAACAGGGGCTGGGAAAGGATGCTGAAAGCTGAATATAATACAGAACAATAACAGGACATATAATCATGTAGAAACATGATCTTCAACAGGCACACTTCTATTATTCATGATCACAAAGAACTTGTGCAGCCCTGATATCAGCCCTAATATATGAGTGTGTTTGCCCAAAGATTGAAACAGCATCAACATGACAGCTGTAAGAAATCTTCTCTCAGCCTTGTTTGGCAGAAGATCCCTGCAACAAAGATTGTAGCTGAAAGATGACGTGTGTAAAGTTTGTCTTTGGGAGGGTTGAGGCTGTTTTTAGACCTTTGATAGTTTCCAATCCAGTTCTGAAAGACAGAAATAAAAACAACATCATTAAGATCAGATCATGGAGCTGTTTCCTGCCTTGTTTCTAGCTTCACATTACAAGACTTTACTACAATAAAGATGCTAACATGTATCTGTAGCAACAACATCATTGGATCTATAACAACTGGAGCCAAACCAGTGGCTCTGCTGGGATCACTGGTGAGCCAACACTTCCTTGTTGATGCAGATTTCAGGGCTTCCTGTTGCTCCTCCGTTATAACTGTTCTCTTTTCTCAACACATGATGACACAAAGGAATCAGCAGTGACGAAGATGATGCTGAAGAGAAGCACACATGTCACACATATAACAGAGCAGTCCAGTTACACACACCTCTGCTTGACATTAGGCCTCAAACAAAGACACAAAACACTAACTTGACTCTAAATAGAAGAAACTGGCAGCTTTTTCTGTTCTGTGCTTATTTATATTTGACACACATGCTTCTCTTTGTGCAAACACACATTGCACTATAAGGGTAACCTAGCACACAATGATTGGACAGCACAGTGATGATGCTGGGAGATCCTATACGAAGCAACACAGAAACACTGAGAACTTTAAACATTGATTATATTGAGATAAGCAGCCGACCCAGTCTAGATAAAGGCGAGCAGCTGGGACCGCTGCTGCACCAAAAACAGGTTTCAGTGTTTCCATGTGTGTGTGTGTGTGATGTCTTTACTTATACTGGTCAATAGACTTTAGTCAACACATGATTGAAAGGTGTTACACATGAAATAAAAACAGTGTTTCATCTTTATTCCTCTGAAGCAGCTGCATTATAACCAATCTGCTCCTTTGTGGCCTTTAAAACAGCTTAAATAACTGTTGTTATATTTGTTTCTGCTCCTCTTGGACAGACGACTCTTGAAAAGACATTTTTGAATTTCAATGTGACTTTAACTGGATAAATATGGGATATATAAACGTCCCTCTGCAACAAACTGATTCCAGCTTCTACCTCATGATAGGAATGTTTTTGTGGCTCAAGATGACCTGATATCTTTAATGATGGATACATTTGACACATGTTTCACATCAAATCAAATCAAATCAAAGTTTATTTATATAGCACATATTAAAACAACAGTGTTGACCATAGTGCTTCACAGTCAGTCAAGACACAAGACAATTAAAACAAACAATAAAATAGGACAACAAACAATAGGTAACAACACAATAAGCTAAAATCAGCCAACTAGTTAGAATCAAAGGCCAAAGTAAACAGATAAGTTTTAAGACGAGATCTAAAAGACTGGATGGACTCAGCCATACGAATATGTACAGGGAGGTTATTCCAGAGTCTAGGTGCCACGATCGCAAAGGCCCGGTCTCCTCTCGACTTCATTCGAGACCTAGGTTGTGCAAGGAGCAAGTGATTGGATGATCTAAGCGCTCTGTTGGGATTATATAGGTGGAGTAGGTCAGAGAGATAGGTGGGCGCTAAATTATTCAGAATTTGAAAAGTGAACAAAAGAATTTTAAAATCTATGCGATATTTAACAGGGAGCCAATGTAGTTTGGCTAAAATAGGAGTTATGTGTTCATGGATTCTTGTACCTGTTAAAAGACGCGCAGCTGCATTTTGAATTAACTGAAGCCGATAAAGAGAAGAGTGTTGGAGGCCCGAGTAGAGGGAGTTACAGTAGTCCAATCTGGATGTGATAAATGCGTGAACAAGCTTTTCAAGTTCCTTTAAAGGAAGGAACAACTTTGCTTTGGAAATCTGACGCAACTGGTAAAAGCTGTTTTTCACCACAGTGGACACCTGTTTCTCAAGTTTAAAAGAGCCATCCAGGAACACTCCGAGGTTTCTTACAGTGGGCGAGAGATGGCTAGCGAGAGGGCCTAGGGCATCAGTCAACTGGTCTAGCGGGGTGTGACTACCAAAGACTATGATTTCGGTCTTATTCTTGTTTAATGTAAGAAAATTATGTGATAACCAAATTTTTACTTCATGCAAACAGTTGAACAGAGGTTGCAAAGAAGCAGACACATCGGATTTCAGAGGTGAATGAATAATATTATAGACCAGGGGTAGGCAACCTTTCTGATGGCAAAAGCCATTTAAAATTTCCTCAGAAGTCAGTGTGCCATATGATTGTATTAGCAATAAATTTTATAACGCTCTATATTAACAGTTACACACTATATAGAACCACTTTATAGAATTATATTTGTTTGCAGATGTTGGCAGCTATCAGCGAGTAGTTATCAGCTATTTTGAAACAAACAAAAAAAAGACACTTTTTATCCATAACAAGAACTCCATAACAGCAAATACAGAAAATAAAATGCTATTTATGGTCTCCTCACAACATTGATAAGAAAAATAAACTGGGCCAATATGGCATGTCTGTTAATACAGAGATACACATGTTAATGTGATCTCTGGTCTCCCACTCAGAGACACAGGTCTCCTAGCGTCCAGCATTCAGACGGCTACCCGAGGACACTCATGTGAGAGAAAATCTGCTCACACAGACATGTAGAGCCAAATACTGTCAATAAGGCCTCTGCAATGTTCTGAAGACAGTTAAACTTGTCAGGTAGTGATGTCCAGCAGGTGAAAATGCAGCTCCATGAACACGCAAATCTATGGATTCCAGCTATTTCGATGTTATATGTATGATTTCTATACATTTTATGTCAGATAAAAACTTTGGTTGTAAGCTTCAGATAATTATTTAATAACAGCCAGACATTTTAAATGAGAATAAGAAAGTATTTCTTTGTGCCCCCCTCTCCCTGTTAATGACCTACCTGGGCCCCTGGCAACACTTTGCTAGATCCGCCCCTGCACAGTTACCAGCTGTCAGCTACATAAAAAAAGGATCCTGGTGTTATTTCTCAGAAACAGTTCATAACTTCCCTTCAACTCATTCCTGTCACCTAAAAGGTAAACCTGTTTCTCCATCACCTGTTCAGCTCTGATGATTCAGTAAGGACATTTCCTGGTTTTATCTTCATGTTTCCCTCTCACCAGATATACAAACCATCATGACCAGCAGCTTTTACAGTTGTGGCTCCAGCAAACATCAGCTGATACTAGAAAATAATATTAAATAAATTCTAACAACAGCTGATCAAGCTTAAACGTGCTGCTGTTGTTTAGCGCGACATCTGCTGGTTTCCTCTTTCTGGCGTAAAGTGGGAGATAAACAAACACGAGAGAAAAGCCGATCAGCTGATCATTGATCGTTTCATGATTGAGCAACAGGAGAGGGAGGGGAGAGAATGAGAGAAGAAGAAACAGCTGACAGCGTAACGACAGAATAACTCCAGCTTTTTGTCTTTTTCCATTGTAGCTGAAGTCCGGGACAAACTGTGTTCCTTTTCACCTCAATACGAAACGCATAATATTTTCTCTGAATACGAGACCATTCCGTCTTTTTACAGGTAACTCTACTAACTAACCTTATGAATAAAATACAGTTCACTATGGTATCACTAACATCATAGCACCCACCCAGCTGTATAGAAACTCCGTCATGCTAGCTGGCACGCAGTACGGGTTATTGTAACTGACTGTAAAAAGTCAGCACAACGAAAATAAACTCCACCTAAATTTGGTTTATATCTGACCCAGATAGACTGCAGGTCATAACTTCTTACCTGAAGTTCAGTTCACCTGACACTCGGACCGGCGGCTGCCTCGGGTCTCTCCTCCTCCTGCCTCCCCTTTCTCTCATCCACCTGCTGGCCTCCACCATTTGCTAATTTTACTGAATCTGAGGAAGCACCGCTATAGCCACCACCAAACAACTGAGTTATTTTTACACACCGACCAGCATCTGGCCAATCCACCACCTTTCATTGTTTACACCGTTACAAAGGAAAAAAAAGTCACCCGGCCACCGAGCAAATGCCCAATGGCCAGCCCAGCATTGGTCGTGCCATCAGTTAACCCTTCGCGTGCCAACTGTGGCACGCGTGCCTAGGGTTGCCGACCCTATACTACTTTGTACTGGTCTTTCACGTGGAATTCCAATAAAATTGATTCATGTTTGCGGGCTGTAAAGTGACAAAATGTGAAAAAGTTCAAGGGGGGCGAATACTTTTGCAAGCCACTGTACATAGAGAGGAAAATTGGAGCGCACCACCATTTCTTGCTGAAGGGGGAGAATGTGTACTGTATTTTTTGCACTATAAGGCGCACTTAAAATCCTTTAATTTCCTCAAAAATCATCAGTGTGCCTTATAATCTGGTGCGTCTTATGTATGAATTCTGGTTGTGCTTACTGACCTTGAACCGATTTTTTGTGGTACACGGTGCTCAAAACTCTGCCAAAAATGTTTTAGTATGACTTTGGTATGCTACGAAGCCGCACCGCTTGATGGATTGCTGGAGCCTTACGGCTAGCGTAGTCAGGAGCCTCGTGGAGTAATCTGGGTCCAAAACTCCGTCCGCTTCAGGTCCCAAAGTCAAACGAACACTGCGGCATCACTGAAAGTTAAAAACTGTCTAAATTCTTTCATCTTTAATAAAATGATCAGCGTTGCTGCTTTACCAGGTGTAGCAATTAAGTCTAACATCGAGGCATCCATGAAAACAGAATTTATTAAATTTAATGGAGTTAGAAGATAGCAGGAAGTTAGCTCACTAGTGTTAGGGGTTATATTTTTGGATTGTCATTTATGCTTAGAAACATATACTCATATATGCTTAGAGTTATCGATTGCATATTGATAATGTCTCATCCTTAGTAGTCTGCAAAGGCTCTGTGTGCCTTCCAAAGCACTCTGGCATACACACACACATCCTATGGTCATGAGAGAGGTCGTACCTTCTCTTTCTGATTTATAGTATAGGAGGACACCTACTCTGTGTCTGTTTAAGTATAAGTGCCTTTTGTTAAGGTGGTCCGCTGGGTTCCTAGCACCAGCTTTGGGGAGTCGTTCGCAGGGTCATATTTTGACCCACATACACACACATGCACACCTACACGTACACACAGACGGTACTCTTTGTTCACAATATATGCCTATTTGAAATGTCCCATGTTAATGAACCTATGCATATTCATGTAACCACAATAAAGAGCAGTGCTACGAGGGAGCTGACTGAGAGTGACTGGGGTTTGAGCGGCAGGAACAGCGTCCGTCTCGGTCATCTCCCTCGTGCACGAGATCACACAAAGAGCTCTGGTGACTTGTGTCTTGCTTTTGCCATTGTAGTAGAATTGTCTCGGCTGTTCCAGCAATAGCTTTGTGCCAACATAAACCTAAAAGCTAGTTTCCACCTAAACATGATATAGCATGTTCTGACTGAGAGATTTCTTATACTCTGGTGGGCCTTATGGTCCGAAAAATATGGTATTTTCTTTATTTAAACATTTTTGTATTTAACTAAATGTTTGAGTTTAGTGGTTTTGATTTTCTTCTTTGGCATTTATGTTATTAACAAACTGGACTGTAGTGCATTGTTTTGTTGTTTAGAATTGTGTTTAGTTAGCCCGTTGTGTGTCATTTCCTCTTTAGGTCAGTTATGTTTGTTTGGACAGCTGTTTCATTTGATAAGTTCACAGTTCCTTGCCCGAGTTTAGTTTTGTTTCTTTGACCTCTTGTCAAAGGAAAATTGTGTATATATGATCAGCTACATGAAATGTGCTTTTTTATAATTCATAAGCAAATGTCTACGTGACTTCTGTCATGAACTCTTCTGTGATAAACAACTTAGAGCTTCCTCTTTTAGTAAGAACATGCAGATTTAGAAAAAGGGGAACCTCAGCTCTGAGTTCTTAGAATAACTCAGTTTTATTTGTACACACACACACAGACACACAGAAAAGTATAAATAAAGCACGCAGACAGTGATGAGACGCAGGTCTTGTGTTCCATGACTGCCCTCGTGAGTGAAAGACAGCTGCAGTGTTTGTGTTTTCTAACTCAGGTGTCTTAGCTGACGAACTACGGGGTGATTTAAAGAAATCCCCTGTCATTTAAATTGGTCCTTCGAGCTTTGCGCTGGAAACAACTGACACATTTCTGTGACTCCAATGTAAGGTCTGACTGCTGTATCCTGACGTCGTGGGAAGCCAGCACCGAAGTCTGTCGACAGCCCTCTTCAGGTAGAGGTGAAAAACCTGGGACGTGAATTCGGGTCCAGGCCGGTGAGCTATTTCTGGTCCACGACGCTGGGATTCAGCCAGACGACCTGAACAACCAGCAAAAGACGACTGAGGGTGAGAAAACACTGTTTAGGTCTAACCCGGCGCAAGGGTCTAAAGAAATAAACACGTGAAACAGGTTGAGTTCACCGAAAGGAATTATATTTAGACTGGTTTCAGAAGTAGCCGAAAGTACCTCGTGACAAATTATAAAAGCGTGCAAATGTCTTATGTGTGTATGTGTTTTGGAAGTAAGTTGATTTTACAGCACAATACGCTGCTGAACTACTTCCATTTTTTTTTTTATTGTTTTCTTTGTGTATCCTGCAAAAGCCCACGTACTGGTGACAAAGCGGAAAGGTTGAGTTCCGCCTCATAAAACTGACACCGCTCCGTGAATAGCGCGGAGTAGAAGGGCGTGTCAGCCACCACCCCCGAGTCTAGTACCAGAGAAGGCTCTGCAGTTCGGTGATAATGGGGAATCAGCCCACCAAACTCACTGCTGACGAGCAGTGGCTAGAAAAGAAATGTCCAGGCGCCGGACGAATCAGTGCTTGTAGATGGAGAAATCCTAAGAAAACAAAATGTCTCACTTGGGAAGGAAAATGCAGCCCTTCAGCGCTAACACATCTGAAGGAGGCTCTTTAAAAGAAGAAGCAGTTAGGCGAGACGAAAACAAAAAGGAAAAACAAGAGAAAAAAGAGATGAACAGTCAGAAAAAACAGAACTTAACTGCCAGTTTAGTAAAACCAGAAGACACAGACACTGTGCAGTCCTCGCAATTCTTTTATTAATCCACCACCCGTTCCTGTAGCCGCAGCTGCAGCACCACTCATTATACACTCACCCATATCAGGAAGAACATAATAATCCCTTATCAAGTGAAAAATTAGAGATCAAAGTAGAAGTTTAAAAAGGACTGGATACAGCCCCAACTGAATACATATAAATACAAGAGGAATAAAGTGGAATAAACAAAAGGCTAAATTAAATTAGAGCTTATCTTTAATGTATTCAAACTAATAATAGGAAGGATAACAACCTGTAAACTGGTATTAACAATGAAACATAGTTGGGATGACGACCATGCCCAGAATGAATAGAATGAATGAAAGCAGATAATTTACACGAAAACATATTAAATGAAATAGAGAGATGCATAAGGTATATTAAGGTTGTGTCATTGTTCAGCCAAGGAAAGTGTGTGAAAAGGTAAATGTCTCCAGCTTGGGACGGGGTGAAACTGCAGATCACCCGCAGCCCTTGATGGATACATAATAAAATATAAATAAAATATTATAATAAACTGTTTTATATTAGTAGTATAGTAGTATATTGTAATATACTAATAAAATATTGTAATATACTATTGCTGTTATATCAAATAAAAAAAGATTATAACATTAATAATGACGTAATATTAATAAGAAGAGGCACCTCAGTCAGTTATGATGTGAGGTGGATAATTGTTAAAAGTAGTCTGCATCAAGCTTCAAGTTTGCTCAAACTCAGTACAATGATGTATGAGATGAAGAAAATAAAGAAAATACCTGAACTAATCAGGTGCATAGAGGCACTTGACCTGCTTGAAAACCTGTCATGACTTTGCTGAGATGTACAGGGAGTGCAGAATTATTAGGCAAGTTGTATTTTTGAGGAATAATTTTATTATTGAACAACAACCATGTTCTCAATGAACCCAAAAAACACATTAATATCAAAGCTGAATGTTTTTGGAAGTAGTTTTTAGTTTGTTTTTAGTTTTAGCTATTTTAGGGGGATATCTGTGTGTGCAGGTGACTATTACTGTGCATAATTATTAGGCAACTTAACAAAAAACAAATATATACCCATTTCAATTATTTATTTTTACCAGTGAAACCAATATAACATCTCCACATTCACAAATATACATTTCTGACATTCAAAAACAAAACAAAAACAAATCAGCGACCAATATAGCCACCTTTCTTTGCAAGGACACTCAAAAGCCTGCCATCCATGGATTCCGTCAGTGTTTTGATCTGTTCACCATCAACATTGCGTGCAGCAGCCTCCCAGACACTGTTCAGAGAGGTGTACTGTTTTCCCTCCTTGTAAATCTCACATTTGATGATGGACCACAGGTTCTCAATGGGGTTCAGATCAGGTGAACAAGGAGGCCATGTCACTAGTTTTTCTTCTTTTATACCCTTTCTTTTCAGATCAGGTGAACAAGGAGGCCATGTCACTAGTTTTTCTTCTTTTATACCCTTTCTTGCCAGCCACGCTGTGGAGTACTTGGACGCGTGTGATGGAGCATTGTCCTGCATGAAAATCATGTTTTTCTTGAAGGATGCAGACTTCTTCCTGTACGACTGCTTGAAGAAGGTGTCTTCCAGAAACTGGCAGTAGGACTGGGAGTTGAGCTTGACTCCATCCTCAACCCGTATTACAAATTTAAAGATAAAAAATAAAAATCTTTCTAAAAACCTGTTATTGATAGTGAGGAGTGTTCAAAGAATACATTTGGCAAAAAGTTAGTCACGAGGAAGACGAGAGAGTTACATGAAAGAAACAAAAATAGAAAACAAATTTGAAAGAAAAGATCTCACAGAGATGAAACAAACAAAAAACAAAGAGATAAACAAAGAAAGTCATGAAAAAATGGAAAGGACCAAACCAAAATATTTACAATGTAATTGAGATTTGAGATGTAATGCTAACTGATGTATGCTCAATCATCCAGGTAAGTAATTCTGGAAAAGTTGATTCTGTTCATCTGAAAAGAATCAACTTTTGGAGAATGCTAACTGAGCTGACCGCTGCAGCTGCCCTAGGGTCTCCCGGGTATAACACAGTTGTCCTTTGACTTGTAGTACTCAAACTGGACCTTACACGCACCAGTCCTCCTCTTGCGGACACGACACCCCTCTCCCCCATCTCGCATGGGATTGTCCTCTTCCCTCTTCCCTTTTGGTCCTCTTCATGTGGCCTTGGGTGAGGGGCAGGACTGGGACAACAGGGAATGCCTAATTGGGAGCAACTTTGGTGTGAGATGTAGATACACCTACCATTGTCGATCCCTACCCTGAGTAGACCCCAAGTCCATCAATCCTCGGCGGATTGGTGGTCGGAATGGAATCGGAATGTAGTTTTAACTACACTTACTTAGCAGACAGGAGGGGAACTGCATACTGGTAGGCTGACCCCTAAGCGACAAGTGTCAGCCAGTGCATTACTTGGAGGCCCTCCATTCCAAACCAATCTCCAGCTACTATGCTGAATTGGGGAGGGTCACTGAGAATTTCTCACATCTAACCCTGGAAGGAGCCCAAAAGAGCTGGGGGAAGCCCCACCAATCCAACCCAGTGTTTGAGCTCTTATACAACCAAGTGCCCAGCCCAGCCCCCTAGAACCACCAATACACTGGCGGGAAGGGGCACCAGCCACTGTCATGAAATGTGAAATGTGCTGAAATGTTGCGATAGAGTAAGTAAAGACTAAGTAAGTTAGTAAAGACTAACAGACATTAGAAGTTTGAGTTACTTTTTAATCCAGATCATATATTAGATTTATCTAATGTAATACAAATACAAATGTCTCACTTTCTGTTCTTCTTTATCAGTTCCATCAGGTTTGATGACATCTCAATCATCAGCTGTCAGCAGAAGAATGTTTATCTGAACACTTCCTCATATTGAGTGTGTCACGCTACGTGTGTCTAGATAATAACCAGGTTATTAAAACATTCCTCTGCTGACAGCTGATGATTGAGGATTCACAGAAACAGATGGAAGTGACAAAGAAGAACAGAAAGTGAGACATTTGTATTTGTATCACATTAGATAAATGTAATATATGATCCCCATTAAACAGCAACTCAAACATCTAGTGTGTGTTAATCTTTATGAAATTCTGTTAAAAAATGTGCCGTTACCATACATATTCACAAACATCGGTTGTGCTGCAAACAGAAACTATACTGTGTGGATTCACTTGTTTTTCTAGTTTGGTGGAAACTTCCATGGAAGAATACTTCCTTGTTTGGAAATGCCCAACTTTATCAAAAAGCACCTCTGTTTCTCACGAATACAATGTAAGAAAGAGAAGAGAGCAATGAATATGAAGAACTTCCCACAGTCGAGTTGTAAAGGAAATAAACACTTGAAGCATATTATGGAACATATTCGAGGGAACACAGTTCATTCGGTTTGATAGATTAGTTATAGAATACTGTATTAAAAAAACTAGATTTTTAGAATATCAAAAAAAATAAAAATAAACCTATAGTAAAAAAATAGATTCAACCTAATGAAGTCAAATTACAAACACCACTCTAAATGATCTATGGCAGACCTGACAACATATTCATGCTTTCCAGAGGTGGGTAGTAACGAGCTACATTTACTCCGTTACATTTACTTGAGTAAGTTTTTGAAAAAAATGTACTTTTTAAGTACCTTTTTTGCACGATACTTTTTACTTTTACTTGAGTACATTTGTGAAGAAGAAACGGTACTTTTACTCCGCTACATTTGCAAAATTCGACTCGTTACTTAAAAAAAAAAAATTAGTTTAACACATTAGATAACATGCCGTCAGTGGAGTTTCCGGTAACTTTTTTACCAATGAGACGTGGCCACGCAGTCACATGACCAGTTTGAAACAGTGGCGGGAAAAGCGGCCGAAGCGTTTCAAAGTAGCGGACACAGGGAAAGAAGAAATACGATGGCAGAGTCTACGCTAGAGCTGAAGAGGATGCACACTAGTGATGGGTCGTTCGCGAACGAAATGGCTCTTAGAGCCGGATCTTTGAAGTGAACGACGCGAGCCGGCTCCTCATCGCGAGCCGTGGGTTTTTTTTTCTTTCTCTCACCCTCTCTCTCTCTCGCACTTTTTTTCCGCTGCACTCCGCATGCGAGCCTTGTGTTTTGCGCTGGGAGGAGGGGGGAGGGGCGGTAGTTACAGTCGCAGTAGCACAGGGACAGAGCAGGAGGGAGAGAGAGAGAAACAGAGCCAGGGACAACAACGTCACATTAAAAAGGTATAGTAATCATCCACAACTATTTTCAGTTGCAGATGATAAAGGATTCAGAAAGTTTATTCATGCAGGCCCATATGACAGAGAATATGCATCTTCTTTTTCATATCTTAATTTATATTTAATTGTGTTGTGGTTTGCAGTGTTTTGTGTTGTTTCATTTTAAATTTGTTTAAAAGGAAAAGCTGAAAATTTAAATAGTTAAAAGTTGAACAGTGACTAGTTGGTTTTTGTATTATATGATTTATTTATTACATTTTATGTGGAGTGACTAAATAAAAGTATATTTACGGTGGCCCCTAGAGACAAAGCAGCACGTACAAACTTCAAAACATGTACAAACCCTGAAGCACGTACATACTCCAAAACACGTAAAAACTCAGAAGCACGTGAAAACTCCAAAACACATAAAAACTCAGGCTACGTCCACACGTACCCGGGTATTTTTGAAAACGGAGATTTCTAAAAAATGCCTGTCAGGGTGGATATTTTCTAAAACTCCGTTTTTGCATTTACGCGTGGATGAGGAAAACGGAGAAAACACAGCGTCAAAGATGTGCGCCTTTTTTGACATCACACTGTGCGCCACGTTTTGTTTCGGTGAAATGAATTTCTACAATACTGCTACTGTTAATTGTACTCTCTGCAGTGTTTAAATGCTTACATATACACACACAGTTACTGTCCCTCCACACATACGACTCGGTTCTGCTTCTACGTCCCATCTTTGTTTACTATTTCCCACCGAGGCTTCTAGACTTCTGGTTGGCCAACATTTCTACACGTTTAGGAATATATCGGCACCTGTTGCTTTGGCATGCTCCTAGCAGCGTTTTCCTTCATTTCTGCATTTACATGTGGATGGGATTATTTTTTAAAAGGAAAACGGAAAATCTCTGTTTTCAAAAATACCCGTGTACGTGTGGACGTAGCCTCAGAAGTACGTAAAAACTCCAAAACATGTATAAAAGACAACAGAAGTGCTCCAGAATGCTAGGCGCAGTGTTGAGCTATTGTTACCTAGAGGCTACACAAGCCAGCAAGTGCCAACGACCGGTGTGTGGTAGTAAGAGGTAAATGAACTTTTTTTTTTTAATTATTATTTGAATATATATGAGTGCTTGTGTATAAATACACAAACAATATACATATGCTTTCAATTGTGTAATTTAAGTGATCTAGGTAGCTCTGTTTTGGAAGTTCAGTTAACGCTAGAAATGCGTTTTAGAGTTTGTACGTGCTTTTTGGAGTTTGTACGTGTCTCTAGGGGCCACTGTATGTATTTATATATAAACATATACAAATAAAACCACTTTTTTTACATTAGTAATTCCTTTTGTGCATAATTTTATATTATTGTAATAATAAATTAATTAAAGCAACAAAACAACCTGAAGAGCCGGTTCGGAGCCGAAAGAGCCGGCTCTTTTTAGTGAGTCGAGCCGAAAGAGCCGGCTCTCTAAAAAGAGCCGGAAATCCCATCACTAATGCACACCTTTGGCCTCAAATACAAAGAATGTTTCGCTTAAAAGCAGCACAAAAGAACAGCTATGTCTGCAGTGTCGGTGTCTTCAGTGAGAGCCAAAACAAACCAACTTTTCAGCGTGAAACAACTGAGGAAACGGTAAGTTTTCTCTAAATATCTTTTTAGCTGTGGTTAGCTGGATGTCAGACTTATGTGTCGAGCTCGAGCTCGAGCTGCGAGTCATATTTCCGGCGCTACGTTGTACTGAGATAAGTTTGTGGGTGTTTTGTGCCGCTTTAGCTGTGTTTTTAACTTGTCGCTGGTTAGCTAGCGTGAGCTATAAGCTAACAGCTAGCCTGGTTAATGACGCTAGAGTTCCACGCACATGCAAACAGCTCGTCTCTACTGCTTTAACTGTTAAAACAGAAGGCAATACTGCGGCTGACAGGGTTTATTATGTGAAACAGCAGCTTGTTTAGTTTAAACAGTCTGCATTAAGCTGGGCAAACACTGCGCGATTTTTTTCAGTCACGTTATTCCGCTCCTGCTCAAACTGTACAATTAAATCGCAGAGGTTAGAAGTTCATAGGTCACGATGCAGGGTCTCACACTATACGGCCTGATGCTCTGATGCGACCTGAGTGCTCAAACTGTGCGTCCATAACATGAAGCTTAACATACAAAATCTGTCCTTCGCTCTCCCTCTCTGTCTTTCACTCACACAGACACACACACCATCACCTTTGCTAAATTACTAATGAAAAACATTGACCAGGCAGCTGTGATTGAGCAGCAATGTCCATCCAACTCTTTTCATGGTTGTTGTAGTCGTGATAATTTTGTGAGGCCACATTGAAAAGCCTTGGATACGGAAGCGTAGAGCTGCCACCGGGGCAAAAGAAAAATAGAGCTATGTCACGTTATAACATGAAAGGTTTATTATTGCCGTGCCGCTCCACCTTTTCTTTCATTTCTGTGTTTGTGCTGCGCAGTGTGAGGGGCGACAGGATTTCAAACTGGTTTGATTATCATGCGACCATAAGATTGATGATTGGGAGCTGGTCGTGAGGTGTTAACTGCTTATTGTTACCCCATGTATACTACACAATGCACACACGATTAAAGCAAAACACAGCCAATCCCCAAAACGGTTGCGCGACTGAAAGATCCGCTCAAAATGGGCCAAATCGCACCGTGTATGGGCAGCTTTTGGAGGCTAGCTCCAAACAAACATCTGCAGCTTGGCAGTGTATACAGCACTATGATGACCAGACCTAATTCTTTTGAAAACCTTACGTCTTTCCACAGGTCTCCACTTCATCAGACATCACCTAGACACAGCTGGATGAGGCCAGGACAAACAGCAGCCTAACCGACGAAGATGATGGATTCATGGGGTCAGGAAAGCCAGAAGCAGAGGAACTGGAGAGGTACCTTTCATGTCCATTCACTGGAGGTGTGGATCTATTGCATGGCTTTCCTCAGATCAAGAAGCTGTCGATCAAAGTCAATACAGCTCTTCCTGCATCTGCAGCCTGTGAGAGACTTTTTAGTCATGCAGGACTCCTGTTCACTGCCAAACAGTCACAGCTTCACAGCAAGAACCTTGAGAGCCAACTGCTGTCTGATTTGATGTTACAATTAAAAATGTTTGTGTTTTTATCTGAAGAGTTTATAAATATCTGGTTTCCACTGTATATTTGATGAATGTCAGCACAAAGAGGGAGAGAGAGGAACAAGAGCAGGTGAGACAGACATGTTAGTCAAATGGTTGTTTACCAAAAGTATCACCGTATCATAGGAACTCATGTATCTCGTACCTAGTGTTTCTTTTTAGGTTTGTTATTTTTCAAATTCTATATTTATTAAGTTATGCAGGCTTGTTTGCACAACAAGGCTAAATAATTATATAAACTTTTCTGAATCTAAATTGTGGACTTTGGTAGAATTAAAAAATAAGTGTAGTGCAGGTCTATGATGGTTTTTAGTGCTACTATCATCTAGTTCTGGTTCTAGTTCTGTCTTGGTTAAGTCCTCAGTAGTCCTGATTTTGAACTGTTGTAGTCCTGTTTTAATTCCAGATCAGTTCTGGGTCTGGTTGAATTGGGGTTTAGTCACTGTGTCTTGATACAGCCCTGATTTTGCTCTGCCTTGCTGCTTAATTTAAAAACTAGTTTAAGGTGTCCTGCATATGTGATATATATTTTTCCCTATATGAAGTCATTCTTTTTTTGAACAAAACTCAAAACAGAGGCAATTTGATCTTTCAGCTGAAGCTGAACCACCATTTCACTGAAGAAACAATTTATGGTAAAGTGAGCCATACACATATGTACATCCACGTAGTGGAATTTTGTATTTGTCTTTTATAATTAGTTTAACTCTGATTTCAGTGTTTATTTGTGAGTGTAGTTTTTACATTTTTACATATTACATTGTGTTAATCCACTGTCTATACTTCAGGGTATTTTAGTATACAAATTAAGTTTTGTTAGAATGCCTATTCTTATAGAATTTTAGCACAGATGTGTTTTTTTTTTTTGTTTTGTTTGTTTGTTTTTATTCCTGCTGTCCGCCTTGGGAATAAACTTTTCCTGATTATATCTGTTGCATCTCTTTGTCATTTGTTTCTGATTTACTTAATCCCTCCTTGTATTTAAAAGAACCACCCCTAGTATGACATTCTGGCGCATCAGCTGTAGTCTGTTATGTTGAAGTTGCCTCGTTCTAATGTTTTCTCTGAGGCTGCTGTAAATGCGAATATATTTACTGTGGGTTTTGCTTGAAAAAGCTTTACGTTGTGAAAAACTGAAATCTTGAAATTAGAATTGTTGTGCCTTATTTTGTGGATCTTTTTACATATATTCCTTTTGAAAATACTAAAATTTGTATATTTATTTATTTTTGATTGTCTGATAGCATTTATTTATAAAATAAATCAGACATTTCAAACACTTACTCGCTAGATACTCTTACTTGAGTAGCCTTTTCACCAAGTACTTTTTTACTCTTACTCGAGTAACTTTTTTGACGACTACTTTTTACTTTTACTTGAGTAATAATATTTTAAAGTAATGATACTCTTACTTGAGTACAATTTTTGGATACTCGACCCACCTCTGATGCTTTTCAGCATAAAGTATATTAACACTCGCAGTTGGTGTGCTCAATCACACGGCTGCAGCTGTTTAACTCAACCAAACACTCCAACAATAACCACATACAGTCTGAGCACAGACAAGCCGATGATCTGTGATTGCAAATGTTGCTCAGTTGCACCTGTGGCCTGTTTATCTTACATGTTTTCTATGTTTTTCTTTCTTGTTTTCGCTCTTTTTCTTACTTGTCTTTCTCTTTTTTTTAATTGTTTTTTTATTCTAACTTATTCTTTGTTTGTTTTCATGGCACCCCCTACTTGGTTTGACATCCCGTCCTGTTTTGTGTATGTGTTTTCTATCTTTCTCTCTGTTTTTTTTTCTATTTCTCTTACTTGTTTTTTCTCCAACTTATTTTCTTTAGTGTTCTCTTTTTGTTTTCATGGCACCCCCTACTTGGTTTGACATCCCGCCCTGTTTGGTCTCTGTTTCTCTAAGTTGTTTTACTCTTTTCCACTGGTTTTCTTAAAAATTCTATGTTTGTTTTCATGGCACCCCCACTGTGGTTTGACGTCCCGTCCTTTGTTCTTTAGGTTTGTGTTCTTTATTTTGTATCACTTTTTGTCCTTTTTGTAATTTTAATAACTTTTGTTCTGTTTTGAATGTAAATTATGAAGTGATTAAAAGAGTTATTAAACAGAATCTCTTTTCGTTTTTTCACCTTCGTTTGTGATTGTAAATTCTTACACACTTATTTTATATAGCTAATTTGGATTAATAGCACGTTAAAACAATTATTAAATTAAGATGACAAAGTCGACATCAAAAGACACACAAGAGAAACAATAAAAAATTCATCCATGGGGTTCTGGATGGACTCTGATGGCTGGAAGGTGGTGAGTCATGGTAGAGGGCAGCTACCGTCCCGTTAACGTGTCCAGCAGGGGACAAGTGGCGGAGGCCGAGGGATGGGCAGGGCCCTGTCTGAGCCCTTAAGGGACCGGACTCAGGCCCACATCCCTAACCCCATAACCCCATAACCTTTTCAATATTTTTGCCTTAAACCTAATTAATAGGATTAATAATTATTAATTAATTCTTTTTCAATCTGGCCCTAATCCCAATCATAGAATGCAAATTAATTACAATTTCCATTTAACTTTGATCCTAATTGATACCGTATTACAAATTTAAAGATAAAAAATAAAAATCTTTCTAAAAACTTGTTATTGATAGTGAGGAGTGTTCAAAGAATACATTTGGAAAAAGTTCTAACCACAGAACTTTGCAAAACAGCAAAATACAAATTTGACTTTCTACAACTGAATTCGAACTGAAAAACACACGTAAAAGTGGGAGGGTATAAATAGAAGTGGAAGGCACTCTCTCCTTATTCCACCTCAAAACTTTGAGCAGGGCAGGTCAGTGCTGAACGCAAGCCACTCTTTTGCTTTTTGTTTTGTGCCTAGGCCTGAAGAAGACCTTAACAGGTCGAAGCATGACTGGATCCTTGTACGTCATGGCAGACGCCGTGAACAATGCAGGGTCCAGACACCCTACAAAGGGATGGCCCGTGCACCACCCGCCTTTTATTGGAGGAGTGGGCCGAACGCTCATTCTAACCCTAGCCCTTAACGCTAAGTCCCATTTAGTTGGGTTTTTTTTCGTAGCTACAGGGAACAATTAATAAACCAAATAAATACAAAAGATGACCACGACCCTCTAAGGACCCTAACTACCCCCCCCCATAGATTAAAAAAAACAAGGAAAAAAAAGACAGGAAAGTTAAAACATATTACATAAGCACAAAGACAAGAATGTCCCTAAAAATACACAAAGACAAAAAAACTTGAAGAACAAGAAAGTCACCATCCATCCATTCGCTTCCGCTTATCCTTTTCAGGTTCGCGGGGGGCGCTGGAGCCTATCCCAGCTGTCATAGGGCGAGAGGCGGGGTACACCCTGGACAGGTCGCCAGTCTGTCGCAGGGCCAACACACAAAGACAGACAACCATTCGCACTCACATTCACACCTAGTGGCAATTTTGTTTTTTTGTCCAATTGACCTATCCCCACAAGTTGCATGTCTTTGGACGGTGGGAGGAAGCCGGAGTACCCCACGCAAACAAGGGGAGAACATGCGAACTCCACACAGAAAGACCCCGGCCTGATGTTGGAATTGAACTCAGGACCTTCTTGCTGTGCGGCAACAGTGCTAACCACCGTGCCACCGTGCTGCCCTCAAGAAAGTCACGAAAAAAGAAAAAAAGGCAGAAAACAAGTTTAAGGACAATTAGGTCAAACAAAGAAAACAAGTTGAGGCAAAAGATAGTCACGAGGAAGACGAGAGAGTTACATGAAAGAAACAAAAATAGAAAACAAATTTGAAAGACAAGATCTCACAGAGACGAAACAAACAAAAAACAAAGAGATAAACAAAAAAAAGTCATGAAAAAATGGAAAGGACCTAACCAAAATATTTACAGTGTAATTGAGATTTGAGATGTAATGGTAACTGATGCATGCTCAATCATCCAGGTAAGTTATTCTCGAAAGTTGATTCTGTTCATCTGAAAAGAATCAACTTTTGGAGAATGCTAACTGAGCTGACCGCTGCAGCTGCCCTAGGGTTTCCCGGGTATTACACAGTTGTCCTTTGACTTGTAGTACTCAAACTGGACCTTAAACGCACCAGTCCTCCTCTTACGGACACGACACCCCTCTCTCCCATCTCGCATGGGGTTGTCCTCTTCCCTCTTCCCTTTTGGTCCTCTTCATGTGGCCTTGGGTGAGGGGCAGGACTGGGACAACAGGGAATGCCTAATTGGGAGCAACTTTGGTGTGAGATGTAGCTACACCTTCCAATGTCGATCCCTACCCTGAGTAGACCCCAAGACCATCAGTCCTCGGCGGATTGGTGGTCGGAATGAAATCGGAATGTAGTTTAATTACACTTACTTAGCAGACAGGAGGGGAACTGCATACTGGTAGGCTGACCCCTAAGCGACAAGTGTCAGCCAGTGCATTACTTGGAGGCCCTCCATTCCAAACCAATCTCCAGCTACTATGCTGAATTGGGGAGGGTCCCTGAGAATTTCTCACATCTAACCCTGGAAGGTGCCCAAAAGAGCTGGGGGGAGGGCAAGCCCCACCAATCCAACGCTGTGTTTGAGCTTACACAACCAAGTGCCCAGCCCAGGCCCCCTAGAACCACCAAGACAATGGCGGGAAGGGGCACCAGCCACTGTCTTGAAATGTGAAATGTACTGAAATATTGCTAAAGAGGTGGAATCTAAGACCTCACTTTACAAATAGACAAGCACACAGACATAAACGTGCATTTCCACATGCACACAATGTCACACAAGCCAGGAGGCTTGCATGTTGTTACGTCCCTCTGCAGCCCCTAATCATCTCAATGTGTTCAGCTGGTACTAATAGGCCACACCTAATCAGGTGTGGATAAAAGCATACCCGAGGCAAGCGTCCAGAGAGCTCACTTGTCTTTGCCTTGGTGGTACCAGCCATTTTAGCCAACCTGGTATTCCATTTTAAGATAAAACCTCTTCTCACCTACACTCTGGTATTCGTCTCCTTTTTTATGTTGGGGCTTTTGAGCCGGGTCATAACATAAGTGGGGGCTCGTCCGGGATATTTGGACATTTTAGTGGAGACTGAATATCAGTTTGTTTTACTTTTAAGTGGGTGAGTGATGGTGTTCATTATAATTGAGCAAACTCTCTTTAGTTAGTGTGTTTCAGCTGGGTGGCTGTGCTGTTTTAATTTGTTGTATTTGGCGGTTATCCTGGGTGGGGGTACGCTTCAGAGTTTGGTAGGAAACTATATCTCTGGTCTGCTGCCTGGTCTCGAGTTCGCTTTTAAAGTTGCCTCAAGCCCGTACACCACTGAAGACTAGAAAGGTCAAGTTTTGTTTTTAGCATTTTAGGCTGGGAGTTGTACATAGTAAATCAGTGGCACCAAACTTGGCAGGAGGTTTAAGACCATTCATTAATAATGGTCTGTAGCTGAGGGGGGTAGGTTGTTTTTAAGTTGGCATTATATGTACTGTGTGTGCATATGTCAGTGATGATGGATGCTAATGAGATCCTCATGAGGTGAGTGTTTTGTGCTGTGACCTTTAGTGTTGTGGGGAATATCACTACTTTTGTTGGATCACTTGTGAGGGTTGCTGGCCAGGTGATGGCAACAACACTGGGGGGTGCTGAGCCACCCTAGATGTGATTATTGTGTGGCTATAGCTCTTCATTTTGTGGTTGGTCACTAGTATGCTTGCTTTACTGAACCTTGTGGGTTAAAGTAACTTGTTGTGGTATAAGGCCACTTGTATGTGACCATTTGTGTAGCTGAGACAACAGTTCACTTGGTTGTGGTTATTTGTTGCTACTTTTGGTTTTGTGTTGTAGCAGGTCAGGTAATCATTTTGGGTTTGTGACTGTTGTGCTCCTTTGTGTTGGTCACATATTACTTTTTGTGTGTGTTCAGTGTGGCAACTTAAAAATCCTCATGCCCATCCATGCTTACAGATGCCAACTATAATGTGAACAATGTTCTTCTGTTAGCTTTTACTTTTATTTCAGCTTTGTGGGTCAAGGACCGGAAGGCTTCAGAGGGGCTTTTAATAAATTTAGGGGTCCTAGAGGAACCCTTTTAAGGGAGGAGGTGTTACGTCCCTCTGCAGCCCCTAATCATCTCAATGTGTTCAGCTGGTACTAATTGGCTACACCTAGTCAGGTGTGGATAAAAGCGTCCAGAGAGCTCACTTGTCTTTGCCTTGGTGGCACTAGCCATTTTAGCCAAACTGGTATTCCAGTTTAAGATAAAACCTCTTCTCACCTACACTCTGGTATTCGTCTCATTTTTATGTTGCGGCTTGAGCCGGGTCGTAATACATGTGAACTAAGACCCAAAAGTATTTTTAAACACATGAGTCAATGGTAAGGTTTCAACTAATTTATTTCACCAAGGCACAGGGGTATATGACAAAACAGGGATAGACTCTAGGAAAAAAGACAAGCAGGTCTGAGTAGTGGGCAGAGTGTGATTAGAGAGGTTTGTAGGGAGAAACCAGACGGGAGACAGGAGGAGTATATGAAAAGAGTCCTGCTCGCAAGGTGGAGAACCTGGTCAGGTGCATCACATGGCCAGGTGAGCTCCTTTAAGTCCTCAGGGAAGAAGCTGGCCGAAATGGTGCCTGAGCTGGCGGCTGCACAGTAGGAGCAAGCGGTGCTGTCACAACACCAGCAGGAAGAACTCCAGGTCTGAAGTGCGGGATGCAGGTGCGTGAAAAGCTCTCCCTTTCTCATCTCTTACGGCCTGTTTAACTCATACACACACTTTATGATTTTTTTATTAATCTTTTAGCAATGCAATGCATACATAACTTTTTTCATTTGATTCTATGCTTTAACAGACACAACAACTTTACTTATTCCATTTGTGATGAACATGCCAGAGATTCTCACACTCAGTTCCAGCTGGCAGGTTCATATGTCTATCGGGGATCATAGACATATGAACTTTCTCTCCTCTCATCCTAGGGTACCCCTGGTTCCATCGCCATCACCACCACATCTCATTGTCTTCCTGTCAGATCTTGGATTGGGGTCCGCAGTGTCCACACCGCTGCCTTCTCTCTAAGACCAAAATGCACTCCAGGTTAAAGAGGCCTCTCCCCCGGAGCCCATTGATCTGGATATGAACCCTCCGGCTTACAATGATCTATCTGAAATCTTTAAGTAAGAAGTGAGGCTCCACTCTTAACTCCTCATCGTTCTTACAACATGGCCATTGAGCTCCTTCCGGGAGCAGTACCCCCTTGTGGTTGGTTGTTCTCTCTGTCCCCCGAAGAGACTAAGGCCATGGTGGAGTATGTTGCTGAGGGTCTCCAGCAGGGCTTCATTCGGCCCTCCACCTCCCCTGCTGCTGCTGGATTCTTTTTTGTCAAGAAAAAGGATGGCGAGCTCTGCCCCTGTGTAGACTATCATGGCCTTAATAAAGTCACTATCAAGAACCTCCATCCTCTTGCCCTGCTCGTGACCACACTCAACACCCTCTCCCAGGCCTGCATCTTCACCAAACTGCACCTACGCAGCGCTTACAATTTGGTGTGCATCAGGGATGGGGATGAATGGAAGACTGCCTTCATCACCCATAACGGACATTGGGAGTACCTCGTGATGCCCTTAGGTCTGTGCAACAGTCCTGCCTTTTCCCATCATCTCATTAACGATGTCTTGCGCGATATGCTAGGCCGGTGGGTGTTTGCTTATCTATGTTTGCTGAGTATGGATGCCCTGGTACTTCAGTGCGTTACTTCTGTTTTGTTTTTGTGCATAACTTGTGTGTCTGGGCACTCTGGATATTCTTACACCAGAGAAGACCTTCTTAACTACAGGACTACAACACCTGTGGATTTACTTCCAATACTGGTCGCATCTGCGTCAGATTTACTGCAGACTTTGATCCGGAAAGTGAGATGCCGAAAGAGGAGGAGACACGGACTGCGAACTGCTCTTCATGGGATCTTCCTTTCGAACGTACGCTCACTCAGGAATAAGATGGACGAGCTGGCCCTGATGAGAAGCATGAACATAGACTTTGCCTCCTCCTGTGTCTTATGTTTTACAGAGTTGTGGTTCTGTGAGGACATCCCGGACTGCGCACTCAAGCTGGAGGGTTTTCATCTGGCCTCTCTCTTGGGTAAGACCACAGGTGGAGGTGTCTGCTTCTACATTAATAGTGGCTGGTGCACAGATGTAACAGTGATTGCTCAGCACTGCTCTTCTTCTCTGAAATACCTTTTTACTCACTGCAAACTGTTTAATTCTCCACGGAAGTTTGCTTCATTCATCCTGGCTGCTGTTTACAATCCGCCAGATGCGGATGTGCTGGTAGCTCAGTGCACCCTCGCGGAGCAGATACTGCACATGGAGTGGATATTCCCGGACTCTCTCATTATTGCTCTTGGGAACTTTAACAAAGCCAATCTGAGCCAGGAGCTCCCCAAATACAAGCAGTATATTAAATGCCCGACCAGAGAGATTTATAGTCAGGGCTGCACATAAGTGGCCCGCAGGTGGACATTCACTGTCAAAATAAAAGTATTCCCTGAAATTCAGAGAATACACACTTCTTTTGCGGTGGAGGAACACCAAAGTAATTGCTTACGGAGCTTGCTTATTCAACATCTTTAAGAGTTCTGAACAAATGTCTGTCCTCCTCCAGAACATCTAATGTACGCAAACAAGTGTTCCAACTTCTTATCTGGTACGCGTCTTTTATTTTGACAGCGAATGCACACCTGCGAACCAGCCCTGTTTATAGTGTCCTGTGCATTTCAAACATTGTCCTTTATGATGTTTTTTTTTTTTTTTTTTAATTTTTATTTAATTTATTTATTTTTTTATATTTAAAGTAACATGGCTGCTATGAGGGCAGCTAGGATTCCTGTGGACCTTGCCCTACAAATGATCCTGGACGGATGGGATGAAGAGCCCATCAGAGGCACTGACTCAGAATCTGACATCTAAGATATAGAGGACCCAGACTATTGTCCCCCCCACTAAACAAGGCCAGTCAGATACAAATGAGCCCCTCTTATTGCTCTAGCCACAATATTCTGAATTAGTCGGCCAGGGCTTGCACCTGGGTTTAGTATTGTCTCCCCAGTAAATGCATGGAAGATGTTCATGTCTGTGTGACAAAGTGGTTAGGCATGAACTCATTTACCACTTGTCCCTTAATTTATTTCTTTGTTATTTTACAGTCAGCTATAATGCTTTAATTTAGACATTGCTGGTGTGACTTCTCTTAACAAACAATATCCCGGGTTTTGTTTGTGGTAGCAGTAGTTGCATCCTTTACATCCATGCATGTGTTTTAAAGCAAACACTACTAATCATCAGATCATCTGAATTTTCTTCTGTTTACAGGCAAATTTCTGTTAAATTATGTTTCTTTATGTTGCTTTGGTTATACTTACCATGGTGTCCATGTTGTGTATTTAGGTCCTATATGTGAGACAGGGGTATGGGAAGGGCCGCCCACTACTTCCTGTTTATATAGGGTCATGAGGTCAATGATTGCATCACTGGGTGTAACCAAATGGAGGGTTTTTCATTTTCTATAGTATTGTTTGTTTTCTTTAAAGTAGCCTTTTGAGTTATATTGTATGCAGTGTTTTACTTTACAAACCATTTAGTTGAGTAAATGAGTTTGTCAGTTTCATGCATGACCTTATTCCTGTTCTTTGTTTAAGAATTGTATTATTTGGTTTGACCTATTTGTTTCAATGGTAGGGACTAATGAGGTCAGTTGTGTGGGCAAAGTCTTGTATAAAGCCAGTGGGATTTTTGCATGCCGGGGTGATTGTTTTATGGTAAAATGGAGATGTCTGCAATAAAGAAGACTTAAAAGAAACTTGAACTGTCTGCAGATGCTGTCTTTCTATCATTTTCCATGCTGCTCATGTTATGCTACCTCACAGTCTGATAATATAATAGAAGCAGTTCTGTCATACACAAACATGGAGGCACGAAGAGTAGCCACAGACAGGGGAAAACAGTGGAAAAATGTAATCAAACATAAGCTCCTCGCCCTCATTTGGTTGACCATTCTTACAGGAAGTGAGAAGAACTGGGATGTACCAGTTGGTGTGTTTGTTGGGGGTTTTCTGCATAACCCATTGTACAAGACCACTATGTCAATTCAAAGATTTGAACATATTCGCTGTTTCTTGCACTTTGATGACAAGAGGACCAGAGCCTACCGACTGAAAACAAACCACATGGCAGCTTTCCGCTACATATGGGGCCTGTTCCTGTTCCATGTAACGATCTGCTAGGGAGTGTGGGGAGCCATAGCCCCGTCCCCCAGGACATGAAGCAGTTATGGAGGAGATCCAGGCCCCAGACATCCAGAGGCCCCAGAGTATGAGGACACAAGGAGGACCACCAAAGGGGGGGAACCGTGCCACCCTCCTGGGAAGAGCTGAGTAGACCCCCAAACGAGATGTCACCCAGCAGCCACAGAGCAGAGGCTGGAGGGGTTGCAGTGGCCAGCAGCCAGCTGCGCCAGAGAGGACCGAGCTTCAGGCCCAGAGGCCAGAGGGCACCCCACCCCCTGGAAGGGGCCCAGCCGGGCCACAGGTGCCAGGCCCCGCCAATCGGCCACCAGGAGTGAGCCGGTACATACATGAGTGCCCAGCCCCAGCTGACAAGAAATACCAGCACACCAACATCTGAGGGCATCAGCCACCGGCAGGGAGTGTGGTGAGGGGAGATAGGCCTCTGTACTTTGGAGGGCCTGAGATGTTCCCCAGGCCCAACCTGACATATAGACACAGACGAACAGGCACACACAGACTCAAACGTGCATTCCCACCCCCATATACACAACCAAATACTCTGCACTTACCCAACATGTAGACAGACACAAATAGACACTGTACAGACAATCACACTCCCCAAACATACTCTGTATCCCATGTCCAGGTACCCCCGCCCCCAGAGGGGCAAGCCACACCTAGACCCAGGAGGTGTAACCCTTCTCTCTGGGGTGGAGGTAAGCAGACCGCCCCCCTATCTGCAGTAGCAGGGAGGCCCCGCATCCCAGACCCCAATCCGATGGCCAGCAGCTTCTCCCAGCCCCCCAGCCCTGATGGCTAACAGAACCGGGGGCCTTACCATGGACCCGCAGAAGGTCCAAGCCATGACTCAGTGGCCTTAGACCTCCAGCCTTAAGCAACTGCAGAGTTTCCTGGGCTTTGCCAATTTGTATTGGCACTTCATTCGCAATTTCAGCACCATTGTCGCCCCGCTGACATCCCTTACCAAACCTGCTAACCTGCCTAAATCCTTCTGCCTGTCCTGGGATGCAATACGGACCTTCCAGGACCTTATCCACCGGTTCACTACCGCTCCCATCCTACTCCACTTTGACCCTGCCAACGCTTTCTTAATGAAGGTGAATGCCTCTGATGTCAGCACCGGTGCCATACTTTCTCAAAACGGCTAGATGAAGCAAAAATAGCTTTCCACACATCTGGACTGTTATTAAATATTTATTCTTTCTGTTTTTGTTTCTCCATTGTGCTGTGCTGTGTTTTTGGTTTTGTTTGTTTTTGCTTGTGTGGTATTGTATCAACAATTTTCCAAAATAATTTCTGATGGGTGGAGACAGAAACACACACCCAAAGAACATTTGGAGTTACAATAAATAAGGCCAAGTCAGGATCAATTTGAGAAAACCCTCAGGTGTGGAGTGGAGCTTGTTGTTGATGTCTCTCTGTGAAGAAACTGTAAGTCTGCTTTGTTCCCTTCTTTAACAGTTTTTCTTTATTAACTTTACTGTTTGTTCAGTTTGTGTTTGATTTCTTCACACAACAATCTGTGTTTATTTCTTTTCTCTCCATTAAAGATCCATTAAAGATCTCCATTAATAAATTATTAATAAAACAAATTTAAATAAAAAAGAAACTACAACCTAAGCAAAAAAAAAAAAAAAATGGATTCAAACTAAACTATCTGAAACTAAACTGTATTCCTGTTTAGTCCTCCAAGAGCCTGACTATGTGTAAAAAATGGTCCCAGACAATTGTACCACATACTTTGTTCATTGCCTCCATCGACAAAAGAGCTCTCTGCCAGCAGACTGTGAACATGCCGCCTCTGCTGAACTTTAAACTCAATTTGGTCAGGAAAAATTGATTAGACTAAACAAATTATTTTTATTAAACTTATATTTTTCTGTTAATCACTCAGATCAATTAATGATGGTTAACATTTTCAGCTCCAAGTTCATTATATTCAGAGACAGCAGATGGAGTGAGGGCAGTAGGCTATATTTTTTTAAAAACAGATGTAGCTGGAATTCAGGATGTAGGTCTCCGATTAAAAAGCGTGCATCACAAACTGATGGCTCTCTTTATAACAAAAGAAAGACGAAGGTTGGTAAAACAGGTTAGACTTCTCTCAGACTGACTGGATTGGACAGAACAAAAGTTACTTAACCCTTGTGTGGTGTTCATATTTTTGTTACTCGGGCAGTGTTCATGGGTCTGGTGAACCCGCTAGAGTTTTGGCTTTCCAAATTAACACTATCAAACAATTTTATGTTAAATTACTCAACAGATGTTTACTTCATCCCAATTACAAGCCATATGAACAGCAAACATGGTTAATTTTTTCCCTTTACCTTTGTTAGATCACATTTATGAATTAATGTGCTTCTCGTTTTTTTTTCTTTTTTTTATAAAATGTTATAAAAAAAAATAAATCAGTTATAATCAAGTGGAGTGAGTGGAAAGACACAACACATTTACACCTGAAGCAATATGTTTCACAACTAAATGGGATCAGCTGCTCATCAATGGTGACATTAGGCCCAGGGTTTTAAAACAGGGGGAGGTGGTGCACACACTTATCCCACACTGTCCTGATGGCAGCTAGCTTGTCTCTCTGCCATCGAGCTGGTCTGTCGTCTCAGTTATCAAAACGGATAATCCTGGAAATTTTGTGGAAGTTTTCCAGAGACATTGATGCACGGAAAGGTTCTTGCCGGTTTCTGCATCCCACAGGGATTCTGTGGATTCCCCTTTGGACCTGAAAACTACTGAAAGGATAAGAACCCCAAAGCCGGCCTTTGGGGTTCTTAGATGAATTTGGTCCATCTCCTTCCACCTCTCTCCAAAAACACAACTTCCTTCTAGATTACTGCAAACAAGAATAATTTTCTGGATGGAATCTGGGATGAAAAGCTCAAATGAAGACTTGATGTCCTGCACATGAGTAACTGTTGGCCCTGGCTTATCACATTAGCAGCTCTGCAGGGTGGCTCATTTCTTGGGCAAGAAGACCATTCAATTTTACCAGTTATTGATATCCATATTTCTTCACTTGCTGTCTGGTGGGCTTGTTCTGGTCCTGGAGCTGGGTGCAGATGGGGTACTCGTCTTCGTTTTTTTTATTAAATGGTGCTCAACCTCATCCTCTTCTTCAAAGTCACTGTCAGACTCTGAATTTTCAGAAATGTGAAATATTCTGAAACCTCTTTGTCAACATCATCATCCGAAGCTCCTCTCTCTTCCAAAATCAATTGGATGGCCCTCGCAGCAGATAATTTTTTGCCATCTTGATCAGTTTGTGATAAAGAACCACACTGGCAAAGTCTTATGTATAGTATTATGCCCCTAATTTGCAGGTGGGACAGGGTATGAGAAAATAAAATTTGGATCCCTCAAGAAAGAGGGTAAAATGTGTGGGAATGTAAGAGCAGACGGTGTTGATTGTTGAATTTTCAACAATGTTGCAACTTTGTGCGGGAGCAGGAGGGGAAGAAAACACTATCAGCAGCACCAGAAAGGAGGAAGACAGAGTATGGGAACACAGGACCTACACTTTCAACACTTTTATTAGACCTGGGTCCAGTGGACCTGAACACCTTGTATGTAATGTAAATGCGTGGGGGGAGGTACAGTATGAGGTCATTGAAAATTAGTTCGGATTTATGTTCTTCACAGAAAATAAGCCAATGAATTTCAGGTTGAAAAAATAATTAATTGTTTAATTTTTCTTTTGAACAAAACTGAAAACGGGTCCTCACAGACCCGAACACCATACAAGGGTTAATCAAATTTTCATCTGTTTGTTACTATGTGTTCACAGTTCACTTTTTACATCATTCCCCACATGGCAGGAATAAATGTTTTCCCGCCCCGAAACAATGACAAAACAATAATAATAATTTATTCAAAATGATTTCTTCTGTAATGTGTTGCTTTAAACAAATAACTTTTATTTCAAAAAAATACTTGTAACTTTTGTCACAATACTGCTTAAATAGTCTGCTAAAAAAAAAAAAAAAAAAAAACTTGATAAAACGAGCAGACCCTTGGTCCACTAGATTGCAGTCTGTCTTATCCTTTAAGAACAACTGAAGATTAGAGGGTGGGGACTCACATGGTTCAGCACAGATGATGGCCTACTATTGGTTTTTTAATCCTTCTGCTACTGTTTTCCTTTTCTATTTAATTTAGTTCTTCGTTTTTTTTTGTTCTTATGATGGTTAGCAAGACAACCATGTTGAGAAAAGAGACAGTGGACCCAAGTGGAGGCACGTATGACAGCGTAGTTTTGAGAGAGTCTATTTATAGTGAAGGACAAAATACAAACAAAAGCAGAGCATGCTAGAGACTTAAACTAAAAAAAAAAGACTTAATTTAATTAAGTTAAGTTAATTAAGTTTAATTAAACTTAATTGGGAGAAATTAACAAAACTAGAAAACATTACAAAAACCTGGCAACAAGGAGCCTGATACATAAACACAGAGGCCGAGGCACAGATGCAGAAAAACAGAGGACACAGACTTTCAAAGTAGAACAGGAAACATGAAACAGTTTACAAAGACAAAGACCAGACACTGAGACATGAAAATGTGACAGACCTGGGAAAGGAGGAAACACAGAGACAGGAGTAACAAACTCCAATATGAGACAACTGACTAGGGAGCAAGAAAAGAAACATTACAGTACTAACCCTACAATGAACATGAGAGGCACCAAAACTTAAGAACTAGACATCACAAAATAAAGAAGAGCCAGAGAGCTAAAATAATAAATAGAAACCAAATCTCCTGCAGTATTAAACCATGATGACATTAAAATTGAATAACAGTACAAACTCAAAAACACGGGATCCCAGACCCAGAAATGAGCACCTTCCCACGTGTTCACTTCTGGTTTTATTTGTATATTTCCTTCCAGCATGCAATAGAGAAAACCTTTGCTTTCATTTTGAGTGTGAGCCTTGTCTCTAATCTTTGGAGAACAAAAATGCAAACAAAAACAGAATTCTCATCAAAAGAGATCAGATAGCTGGCCATGAGTCCTTAGAAAAACACGTTTTGGAGTCCAGGAAAAAACAAAAATCAAAAAATCAAATTGTCAGGAGCAGGAGGCCAACAATGCTCCCCAAGAAAATGGAGTCCTAAACAAGCAGTTCAGTCAGCCAGCCCAGAGACCAGTGACAGGGGCTGTGTGTCCACCGGCGGTGCCAAAGGCGAAGTGGGTCCGGAGCCCGACCACGTTTCCAACAGTGGCAGCAAAGGTGAAGATGTGGCACCAGCAGTGCAGATGAGGCAGGTCTGGCATAGGCGTGGACAAAACACTGAGGAGGCACAGTAACACAACTCAAGGACCAGAAGTCACAAAATAGTAAAGGATAACTAGAAAGTGAAAATTTCGGAAGAAATTTTAAGTGTGCCTATGCCGCTGCTAATCAGTGTAGTTTGACATTCTACGGCTGCTTAGGGCAAAACTCAGAAGAGCAGCCATTCTCCACCATGAACTATGGTAAAAACAAACACCGCTCAAGCTTCACAGATGACAGCTTACAGTTTTGTGTAAAGATGAAGTTACTTCGTACAGCGCCGATTTGCAGACGCTGTGCACACAGGTTCATGAGCAGAACATTACGTTATGGAACACTTTTCACACATGGTTGGTTTACCCACACAGCCGTCTGGAGTTGTATCTGTACGGCAACTCTACGAACTAACCCTTATGAATAAAATAAAGTCCAACGTCAGTAACTTAGCACGCACACAGCTGTATAGAAACTCCCCACGTGCTAGCTAGCACGCAGTACGATTGTAAAAAGTCAGCACAACGAAAATAAACTACACCTAAACTCGGTTTATATCTGACCCAAATAGAGTGCAGTTCATAACTTCTTACCTGAAATTCAGTTCACCTCACGCTCCTGCCTTCGGTTTCCCTTATCCACGATTGAGCTCCGCGTTAGCCAACACCAAACAACTCGGGTTTTTTTTCCACATCGACCAGCATCTGGACAACCACCTTTCACTGTTTATATCGTTGCTAAAATGAATAAATGAATGATCGGCCCATATAAACGAAAAATAAGTCTGAGAGAAATGCTGAGACACAGACTCTTGGCGAGTGATCGGGTGATGAAACGAGAGTCAGCCGCCTCAGTGTAAGCAAAACCCGGGTGCTTTTTCACGAAGGGTCGCTAGCGGCGGTAGCTAGCTACGCTAGCGGCGATAGCTAACTAGCTGGCTATCAGCAACACGTAAGAGAACTGTTGCTAATATGGTATGTCTTGATAAAACGAGCAGATACTTGAAGTTTACACACCTACATTCTCGCCTGAAAATATCTTAAAAGTTTATTTTGTGACCTAGAAACACTAATAAAAGACATTTAAAACGAAGACGTGTCCGCCATTGTTTAACTCGGCAGAGGTGTGCTATGAATTATGGGATATGGAGTTCCACCAAGCATAGCCCTTGCGTTTACTGTAACTATTCAATGGTTCGCGCAACCTTAAAACTTCCAATGGTTCCTGAAAGCAGCGACGCTGTGCGCACCGTTGATATTGTCATCATTACGATATCCAAATAAGGGTAGACAGGCCGTACCACTCCCGGCATACCACTAGAGAGAGCCAACACACCACAAATGAAGTTTGAAATTTGTTTCAATGGGACCAAAAGATTGAGCCAACACACCACAAATGAAGTCTGTTTCTATGGCGCCAAAAGAAGAATTGGCCTAAATTTGCACTAAAATGTTAATATTTAAAAAACTAAAAAAGTCATGAACACCAAAAGTCATACCATACTAGTCCAGCTCCAGCCGCACAAAATAATATAACATATGTAACCCTTGTGTCAAAACTGTGCGGCAGATGAGCGCGGGAAATTTACTACTAAAATATTAATATTTTTAAAAAACTATAAAAGTCATAAACACCAAAAGTCATAGCACACCATTCCAGATCGAGCCGCACAAAATGAGGTAACATATACGAAGCTTGACTCAAAACAGACGGGCGAGTTACGCTGCAAAATTTCAGGGGGGAACTGAAGAATATTAACTAGAAAAATTTGCATTTCCTGCGAAAATGCTGTGTGGATGCCTTAACGCTTAAGCTGTCTGCTGAAAAGATGAAAAAGATGAAAAGTAGCAAAAAGTTGCATGGTGTTGAAAAAAAAAACATTGCCCAGCAGGATTCGAACCTGGCCCTCCAGGGCTCAAGGCAGCAACTCATCTCACTGACCCAAACTGATTCTCACTAAGGAGAGGTGGACAGACTGACAATTCAGCTGAAATCAGCAGAAGCTGCTGAGAATTGTGCTGATAAGAGGTGAAAAGGCTGAAAATTTTGCAGAAAAGAGGTGACTCAGCAGAATTTCTGCAGAAAAGAGGCAAAGAAGCAGAACGTTGCGCTGGAAAGAGGTGAATGAGCAGAATTTCTGCTGAAAAGAGGAAGAAGGTTCTGTATGTAGAAAAAGAAACACTGTTGAACCATGTGTGAAATACATAAATAAATGAAATGAAAGAAAAACCTGGTTTTGCTTAGATTCACCAATCAGAGGTACTGCCTCTATCTGCTTCATCAGGCTGTGTACTTGTATGTCTGCCATTGAGCGTTAAGAAGAATCTGAGGTCCATATTAGAAAAGCTGCTAAAATCATAAAACTTTGCAGAATTGTAATAAATTAGCAAAATAAATTACAGGTCAGTGATAGTGTATAAATTTGTAGTGAAAAAAAAAACATGTGGACCAAGGTGGGATTGAACCCACGACCTTTGAGCTGCAGAACCGAGGGAGTAGTTAAGTGTCGAAAAACGGGGGAGCAACTTGAAGAATAAAGTTTAAAGAGAAACAGGAACTCAATAGAAACTACAACTAGAAAAAGTTTGCATTTCCTGCGAAAATGCTGTGTGGATGCCTTGACGCTGAAGCTGTCTCCTGAAGAAAGCTGAAAAAGGTGAAAATTTTGCAAAAAGTTTTATGGCCGTGAAAAAACTGAAAATTCTGCTGAAAACAGGTGAAGAAGCAGAATTGTTGAAAAGTGGTGAAAAGCCAAAAATCTACTGAAAGGGGTAACGACGGAGAAATATTTTCTTAAAACAGGTAAAAAAAAAATTTGTTGCCCTGAGCTGGATTTGAACCTGGCCCTCCTGGTCGAAAGGGAGATACTCATCTCACTGAGCTAAACTCATTTTCACAAAGACTGGATGGAGAGAATGACAATTTTGCTGAAACGAGCAGAAGCTGCTGAGAGTTGTGCTGATATGAGGTGAAAAGGCTGAAAATTTTGCAGAAGATGTGAATAAGCAGAATTTGGGCTGAGAAGAGGTGAAAATTCTGGTGAAGAGTTCAATCAGCAGAATTTCTGCTGTAAAGAGTTCTGCAGAACACTTTTCAAAATTCTGCTCAAAAGATGTTTTTGCTGAAAATATATGAAAAAGCTGGGATTTGTGCTGAAAAGAGGTGAAAAAGCTGAAAATTTTGCTGAAAAGGGGTGAAAAAGCTGAAATTTGTGTTGAAAAGAGTTTAAAAAAAAGTTTAACTCTTAACTGAAAGAAATGTCGCCATAAGCGAGATTTGAACCCCGGCCTCCCAGCCTGAGAACAGCTGCTTATCTCACTGAGCTAAAACACAGCTCAACTGGGCATGGAAAACTAGTGACCAGACTGATAATATGGAAGAAATTGGCAAAAATATTGCATAAAAAATTCAATATCTCAAAAAGTATAGAAGGTATGAGCACCAAAAGTCATAGCCTACGTTAGCAAAAAGAGCAGAATTTTTCGAAGTTTGAACGGTGAAAATAGCATGAACATTGAGGGAGTAGTATAAAGTATAACAAAGAATTAAGTATAATAAAGAATAAAGAGAAACAGGAACTCAATAGTATGAAGAGAAAGGGAGTTTTTCCTTCCCACTGTCGCCAAAGTGCTTGCTCATAGGGGGTCATATGATTGTTGGATTTTTCTCTGTATTTATTATTGCGCTATCTACTGTACAAGATAAAGCGCCTTGAGGCGACTTTTGTTGTGATTTGGCGCTATATAAATAAAATTGAATTGAATTGAATTGAAACAGGAACTCAATAGTGTGGAAGCCCTTTTAGGGCATCCACACAATAAAGAGAAACAGGAACTCAATAGTGTGGAAGCCCTTGAGGGCATCCACACAATAAGAATAATAAATCTGACGAATAGGAATAAGTGTGCCTCTTGGCATAGGCACACTTAACTAACGGAGCAAGAAATACAAGACGAAACCATCAAAAACCAATTAATTACAGAATATAAATACTCAAAACCTTAACACTGGGTCACCAGAACCAAATAACCTTAAAGATGTGAAATACAGTGAAAAATCTAAACGAGAGATATGCCCGTGACGAACTAAATCTGAGTAACTTCATATCTCCATCACAAAATATCTTCTGATATGTTTACAGGTTAAACATGTGGACGTGCACAGATGACATAGAGGGTAAAAAAGTAAGTCACCATATAATTATCATATTTATTAATTGAGCTGTTGTGCTCATTGCAATTCATTTTGAAATTAAGCTTACTATTAAATTAATGTTAATTACTGGCTATTTGTAAATAAATACATTACAACAAATGAAATAAAATTTAAGTTTGTTAAAGTAATTTGACAACTTTTTTAAAAATTATTTTCTTTCAGATTTACCCTGTGACTGAATATTCCAGGTCAAATAGCATCGCTCTGCTCATCAGCAACATACATTTTAACAATCCACGTCTCAATCTACACGGAGCTGATGCACATGCCATGGGCAACCTGCTCAATTATCTGGGATATGAGGTGTTATATTATGAGGACCTGTCAGCACAGGTAGTTTCTACAGACAGGAAGCATTATTTCACTTCCACTTAGCTCATTTTTCAAACTGAGTAAAATATCAAATTTATATTCAACTTTTCTGTTTACAGGCGATTGATGACAAAATAATTTCTTTCTCCAAGCATCGAAAGCTCTTTAACACAGACAGTGTGTTTGTGGTTATAATGTCTCATGGTAACTTGGGAACCATCTGTGGATCTGACAATCAGAACTTTGAAATTGATCATATTTATGAGCGCTTAAACACAAAGAACTGTCCTGCACTAATGAACAAACCAAAGGTCATCATCATTCAGGCCTGCAGAGGAGGTGATTATCATATAGCCAAAACATCAATGTTCAGCATGTTTGTAATGTATTATTAATGTCAGTAGTAGTAGTTTTATTAAATGTTTTGTTTAGTTTGTCTCATTTGGGTCAGAATCTGTCATGGATAGCAGATGGACTGATGCACAGACTTCTTGTTGTGCCACAGACTTGTGGCAAGCAAAAAGGTGACAATTTATTTACAAAAGGTGAAACCACAGTGCTATTTGGAGACTATGTATCGGGCTTTGAGGAGTGGGACCACATCTCCAAATATGCTCCTTCCAGTTGTCATCTATATAGGTTCTCCCAGTTCTGCAAGCTGTTCATTCTCCTTTACGTACCCCTCCCTCCCATCTCCCCTCCCCCTCCTTGTTTTCAGTTCTTTAACTTCTTCACTGCTATTTAGTAGTGGGGATCTGCCAGGCCCAGTACCTGTCACCAGTCCCTTTCGAGGCCTCCCCCAAACCACAGCTCAGTTCATGTCCAAGTATTAACCTTTAGCTACTAAAATGCTGTCAAGCCTAAAATGAGGACGTGGGCCCAGCTAGTGAAATATATATATATATATATATATATAGATATATAGATATATATATACATAGATAGATAGATAGATAGAGAAGAGAGTGTGTTATACATATCCAAACACACTCTCTTCTTCACCACAATCACCAGTCACTCTTATCCTGATCTCCACTCACGCCACCACACACAGGAATCCCAGGGAAGGGTCCACCAACAGTTCCGGGGAAATCTATACGCAGAGGGCACAGTTAGATCCAACAAACAAAATAAACAGAGAAAGATTTCTAGAAGACAGCTGAGAGCATGAACATGGAAGGTTTGATGTTCCTTCAACGACTTTTCCATGCTGCTGCATTAAATAGTGACAGGGAACTCCAGTAGACCAGCAACAGGTGGTGGCAATTACCGCAGGTGCATGGGCACCTCAGGCAAGCAGGATAGAGGGGGAGAGACCAAAAACCAACACAAAATCTGTAGCCATCATGAGCCAGCCGGAGAGGCACAAGGACCGTGACAAGACCTATGCACAAAAAAGAAAAAAAAAAAGCCCAGTTGTAAAGACAATAATCAGTCTGCATGAAACTTATGATGAACTTATGAAAATTATCTGCAGACACTACAAAATATGAAATTTTGAAATGTTTTAATAAAATTGGAAATGTAGCATTGTGGTCTTTAGTAGCTCACTTATATTTTACCTTGTGCCCTGATCTTAACCCTACCTACTAGTTTCTGTAGAAGAAACCAGTGTTTTACTAGATGTGATTTAAATAATACAGTTATTCTCACTTTTTGAATGAAAACAGAGAACCTGACAACGATTATTTGTGCAAATCTTGTTTGTTTCAGGAAATGAGGGAATAGTCGATATATCTGGAAGTACACAATTAAGGGCCAGAGAAAACAGTTATCCATTAAAAAACAACAACGGTGGTAAGGCACACATAGAAAAGGACTTCATTGGTTTTTATTCCACCACACCTTGTAAGTTCTCCAGCTTCTTCTCACTATTCATCAATAATGAACCTCAATAAAATACAATATGTATATATATGTATATATATATATATGTGTGTGTGTGTGTGTGTGTGTGTGTGTGTGTGTGTGTAGACACCACTGCATTTGGAAAGCTAGGAAGTGTTTCTGATTTTATCAAACACATTTGTGATGTGATCTTTGCTCGGTGTCATCAGGATGATATTGAAGAGCTGTTCAAAAAGGTAAGATCGCCAATATTTAATCTCGTAATTAACCTGAATTTATTTATAATTCTTTCCTGTGTGTTTAAGGTGTTGAGTTTCAAAACTCAGTGAGAAAAGGTGTTCCTCCTCTCAAGAAATATGGCAAAAAAATCTCCATGTCGTTCTCCTTGACTGTGATATAAATTTTCTGTAATATAGGCTGCTGTGTTATATATAACTGTAATTTTATTTTAATCTCAAAGGTCATGCAGCGCTTTGAAGATTCGCCTTCTGAACTTAAGCAGATGCCAACTGTGGAATTACAGGGATTATTTTACATAACCATCATCTTTATCATTGCATTAATTATCATTTCATCCAAGCATTTATTGAAGTTGCTGGCATTATGTTATAATTTGTATTACAGGGGTTATCATAATCAAATATTAACATGTTTATTACAGGTGCAGTTACAACCACTTTAAATCGTTGAGTTAAATCTATAATCTTAAAAGCTTATATGCTGAGTATATTGTTACAGTAAAATAGTAGCTGAGCAAAGGCCTGAATGTATTCAGCTTCTTGTTGCATTTGAGTTTGCCTAGCAACAGGTGACGCAAAGAGAAGGACAAGTCCATGGGGACCTCAAAGGCCTGAGATCATCACCATGTTTGAAAGAGGATGCCAGAAAGGGGAACTTCTGTGTCTGCATTTATTTCTTAGAATATGATCTTAGAATAGATCATTGTCTGTACAAGGGGCAAAGAATGTTCTTAAGATGCAAATTATGTGCTTGTAAACGCAAGAGGGGGCGTTATAATACCCTGACAATATAAAAACAATCTGAAGTGTATTTTTGGGTGGGTATTTACAACTGATGGTTTCCAGTGTACGTCTCCCCACGCTGCGTGTATTCATTAAAATCAATTGTTTGACCGACCTCTTTTGGACCATCGTTGTTTTACTCTCGTCCTCAATTTCGGACCCGTAACACAACCAAAGAGAGAGAAACTCTGACAAAACACTTTTACCTATTTCCAGGTAAGAATCACAGATCAAGTTAGTGTTTAATTAATGTTGAAGTGCTGTATTCCCCAACATTCCCCAAGGTGTTACAGGATCTGCTATCTAGATTAAGCTTCTAGTTACGTACCATTTTTTTTAATATTTTCAATGCAGAGTACTAGATAATTTTAATCTAAATATAGAAACAGGACGGTGCTGGAAAACTTTTTTTCAGTTTTTTACTCTTTTCAACACAAATTTTACGTTCTTCATTCCTTTATAGCACAATTATCCATTTTTTTCAGTGCAACATTCTGCTTCATTACCTCTTTTCTGCTGAAATTCTGCTGATTCAACACTTTTCAGCAGACATATCAGCTTCTTTGCCTGTTTTCAGCAAAATTTTCAGTTTTTCACCTGTTTTTTGCGAAATTTTCTGATTTTTCACTTGTTTTCAGCGGAATTTTCAGTTTTTCGCCTCTGTTCTGCACAAAGTTCAACGTATTCAAATGTTCTTAGTAAGATTTTCAGCTTTTACACCTCTTTTCAATTAGCTGAAAACCAGTTTGGCTCATTGAGCTGAGCAGGCGTTCTCACAGCGAGAGGCCTGGGTTCAAGCAGAATTTTCAGTTTTTCACTATTTTTCAGTACAAATTCCTGCTTCTTCATCTGTTTTCAGTTCAAACTTCAGCTTATTTAGCTCTTTTCAGCAGAAATTCTGCTGATTCCGTTTTCAGCACAGAGTTCTACTTGTTAACCTCCTTTCAGCAGAAAATTCTGCTGATTCACCACTTTTCAGTACAATTTTTCAGGTTTTTCACCTCGTTTCAGAACAATTTTCAGCTTTTTCACCTCTTTTCAGCACAATTTTCATGTTCTTTAACTCTTTTTTGGCGAACATTCAGCATTTTCACCTCTTTTCAGCACAATTTTGCTTCTTCTGCACAGTGCACTTTTTTTCTCTCTCATCATATCTTTGTTTGAGCTTCAAACTGATTTGGCGCAGTGGAATGTGCAACTACCGTGAGAGCTGGTGACAAGGGTTTGAGTACTACATGTGACAGATGCTGTACATCTTCCCTGCTTACATGTAATCTGCTGTCTTGACACTCTTCAATGTAGTCTTTCAAATAAAGCAGTTTTCAGCAGAGTTCAGCTTCTACACAGTGTTTTCAAGAGATAGCTCACGTTCTTCTGCTGTTTTCAGATTCCACTACACGGCATTCACACTGCATTTTCGCAGGAAATGCAACTTTTCTAGTTCTAGTTGCTTCCATACATTTTTTGGCCTAAAACTACTACCTCAGTTTTTGTGCTATTTTCTTAGTTCAAATTTCACAGTATTCTGCTCTTTCTGCTCTTTCCGGCTATGACTTTTGGTGTTTATTACTATCATACTTTTTAAAATATTACACTTTTTTTCCTTTTTTTTGTCCCATTGAAATGAATGGAAAATTCCACAATTCTGCTAAAATTGTTTGTTTTTGAAACTTAACTACATCCTCACACTTTCACGTAGAAACTCCATTAAAACTTTAAAACGTTCTCAAATTATTGGGCTATTCCTATATGATTCAGCTTTTTCATATCTGTTACCGTTTTAATTAAATGGCTCTTTAACCTTCTAGGACCTGGTGTCCACATATATGGACATTCCATTTTGGGTTATTTAGACAAAAACACTACATTTTGCTCTACAAGGGCCTGATATCCACTTACGAGGACATTATACTGCTACTGTTCTATCTAATTTTAAACGAATGTCCTCATATGTGGCTCTCATTTTCCTTAGAAACAAAAATCCGGTAAAAAAAAAGAAAGAAATCTGGTAATTGTTTGTTTTTGCATTCATTGGGTCCCAATCTGCCCAAATATCAAAGAGAAACTAGAAACATTTGCTTTTCGTGCAAAGATGCTGTGTGAATGACTTGTAGTGGAATCTGAAAACAGCAGAAAGAGAACAATCTGTTGAAAAGAGCTGAAGAAGCTAAATTTCGTGCTAAACACAGCTAAAGAATCTGGAATTTGTGCTGAAAAGAGGTGAAAGCCAAAAATTCTGGTAAAACGGGTGACTAAGCTGAACTTTGCAGTGAAAAGACATGATAAAGTTAAACTAGCTCCTGAAAGGAAACGTTTTCACAAGCTGGATTAGAACCTGGGTCTCCCGGTTTTAAGGTAGTTTTGCATCTCACTGAGCCAAAGTTGCTCTCAGACAATAGAAAAGACATGGAGAATGAATAATCTGCTTAAACGAGCAGAAGAGGCTGTGATTTGTGCTGAAAAGAGGTGAAAAGGCTGAAAATTCTGCAGAAAAGAGGTGAATCAGCAGAATTTCTGCAGAAAAGAGGTAAATCAGCAAAGAGATTGCGCTGAAAAGAGGTGAATCAGCAGAATTTCAGCTTAAAAGAGTATTTTTTTCTAAAAACAGCTAAAAAAGCAAGGATTTTTGCTGAAAAGGAGTGAAGAAGAATTTGCGTTGAAAAGAGTAAAAAAGACTTTAACTGTTAACTGAAAAAAATGTTAACATAAGTGGGATTTGAATCTGCACAAACAGACAGAGCAGCTGCTCATCTCACTGAGCCAAAGTAGTTCTTCTACACAGCAAATCCAGCATGTCCAAATTAACACTATCAGATTTGATTTCAACACTATTAAAGTGTCTATATGGGTCCACACCAGAGAGTGTTATTTTAACTCTTTTTGGAGAGTTGGTCAGTTAACTCTGATTCAGTGTTAAACACCAAATCTATCTGGAGTTGATAATTTAACACTTACTAATGCTAACTAGGTGTTAAGAGTTTATATATTAACTCTCAAAGAGTATTTTAGTTTAACTACATAAGAGTTATCTTCTAATTAATTCTAAAAAGTGAAAATTCTACTGTTCTGAAATTCTAGAAATTCCTTTGGAAATAAACATTAAAAAGATGCAATGGTTTTTGAAAAAAATTTATTCTGAACTGTGCACCACAATTTCAAAACATTTACTGAAAGATGTAACAATTTACATGTTCTCACTTTCATTAGAATTTTGTTTATCAAAAGTCTGACATAGGTGAGCTGGTAAATGCAAATAAATAACAGCATTCTCATCACTTATTTCTTCAATACAATATGCATGTCCTTCATTCATCACTTTGTGGAACTTCAACGCACTTCTGCTCTCCCCCATATTCCACCTTCATATTCACGGCATATTCTGTGTGGAGATTGATTAAAAATCGATTAAAAATTAGTTGACACTAATTAATTGCACAAAAAATCCGGTAATCAATTGCAGCACAGTAGAAAAAGGAATCATTTTTGAGCCATTACTTGTGTAAAGTATTTTGCCAAAAGGCAAGGACACAGACAACAGGTAATACCGAACCAAATTTAAAACCTCAACCTTTTTCATTTTTACCTAAACCGTGTGCACAAAACTCTGGAGGGATCTAAATGCTAACATAGAACCCAGTCAGGACATATATAGAAAAAAACGAGCAAACAGCAGCTACTGCTGTTTTGTTTTTATAGGAGATCGTTTTCAGGCTTCAAGTAGCACCATTATACCAACATTTCACATTCTAGACATTGTTTTAGGTGTATTTAAGTTGACCAAAAATTTGACTGAAAATTCACATGCAAGCTTTTTTCAAGGCTGTAGTATTTGCCCGCAAACAATACCTTTCAGCTAGCTAAAAAAGAATATCATGCTATCACCGAGCAACATGGCTAATGCCTTTCACACAGCTTTGTCTCAACTCCAAAGAGCCACAGAAGTAAAAGCTAATAATAATAAGTGAAACAATCTTTGAAAAAATGACTTACCAAGCATGGAAAACAACTCAGAAATATGTAGAGCAAAATGTTCTTAAACGGCTTCACTTAAGCTTGGATCAGAATCTGTGGTGCTGGGGGCGGAGTCTGTGAATTTACTCTATTAGTGTCATAGCCCCTCTAGGAGTTCGGAGTTAAGAGCTCAAGAGTTAATGTTTCCATTGTTACACCTCCAGATTTGACATAGAAACACTCATTTTTAACACTCGGATTTAACTACTATAATTTTACACCTCAGAGTTACATTAAAGGAATGTGACTCTACTAAGAGTAAAATTAACTCTACTTTTGTAAGAAGACTACTAACACCAATACATTTAACACTTTTGAATTTGCTGTGTACCGACAAAAGATATGATGAGAGAAAAAATATGCAGCTGAATTGTTGTGAAAAGAGGTGAAAAAGCTGAAATTCGTCTGAAAGAGCAAAAAAGGCTGAAATTTTTCAGCTGCTCATTGAGCCAAACCGGTTCTCACGTAACTGAAAAAAGCTTTCTGCTGAAAAGAGGCAGAACAACCAATTTCAGTCCACCAATCGGAGGTACTGCTTTTGTCTGCTTCATCAGGCTGTGTACTTGTATGTATTTCTGCCATGGAGCGTTAACAAGAATCTGAGGTCCATATTAGAAAAGCTGCCAAAACCATAAAACTTTGCAGAATTGTAATAAATTAGCAATAAAAATTACAGGACTGTCAAAGTGTATTAATTTGTAGTCAAAAAAAAAACGTCGAACGAGGTGTAGTTGAAGCCACGACCTTTGGGCTGCAGTCCTGTGTCATTACCAATTGCGCCACGTGAAAAGGAGGCAGGTGCCTGGAAAACAGAGAGATGAGCAGTCAGAATCAGATCGCGGTGAGAGGTGTAAAAAACGTGTTTTTTTGGAGTTACAAAACGTCATGTAACTCAAAAACTAGGTGGGATAGAAGCATAATTCTTGTACTGGTTGAATCAGCAGAGTTTGTTTTAGCACAAACGTTGTGATTTGGCTCAAACACTTTTATTTTGCAGTTATAATATGATTTGGACGAAATAATATGCATGAATACTATTATTTGTTTAAATGCTTTGCTTTGGCACAAATACAATGATTTAGCACAAATACTATAACATAGCAGAAATACTGTGATTTTGTTGAAATTCTATGATTTAGCACAAATACTATGATTTGGCAGACACTATAATTTAGCAGTGATAATATGATTTGGCAGAAATAATATGATTTAGTACAAATACTATGATTTACCAGAAATATGTTGTACTGCAAAAATGCTATGATTTTGCAGACATAATATATTTTTTGCACACATCATATAATTTTGTTCAAATACTATGAAATTGCAGTAATACTATTATTTTGCAGACAATCTATGTTTTTACACAAATACTATAACCCTTTAAGGGTACCATAAAACCAAGTCCGCCAGAGCTTATATTATATTTTTACATGCTGTAGTGTGATTTTTGGGAGCATTTCAAGTTGCTCTACATCAATACAACCATTGCAGCCTAAATTTTAATAATATCTATACATTAAGTGCATAGAAATTACATAAATTGCAAAAAAAAGTGCAATTAACTACAAAAACATTTAAAATTGTTTTTGTTTTTTTTTAGCAAATATTTCTAATTAGAGAAATTTAGGAGGCTTATCCCTCAAAACTGTAAATACAAAAAAGTTGCAGAAAATAGTTTTCCACCACAGGAAATTTATTTTGAGTGTCTTATAGTTTTATTTTTGAAGGAAAATCCAAAATAAATATTATAGTGCAAATTTTGTTTTTTGTCGTTTAACTACTCCCTCAGTTTTCAGCAGATTTTCTCAGTTCAAACTTTAAAAAATTCTGCTCTTTCTGCTAATTATTGCTATGACTTTTGGTGCTCATAACTTCTATACTTTTTGAGATATTGAATTTTTTTTTTGCAATATTTTTTGCCCATTTCTGCAATATTATCAGTGGCTTCACTGATTTTCCTTGCCGGGATGACCTGTGTTTTAGCTCAGTCAGATGAGCATCCGTTCTCAGACTGGGAGGCCCGGGTTCAAATCCTGCTTATGGCAACATTTCTTTCAGTTAACAGTTAAACTTTTTTTAACTCAATTTCAGCTTTTTCACCCCTTTTCAGCAAAATTTTCAGCTTTTTCACCACTTTTCAGCACAAATCCCAGCTTTTTCAGCTGTTTTCAGCAAAAACCTCTTTTCAGCAGAAATTCTGCTGATTGAACTCTTTTCAGCAGAATTTTCAGAATTTTCACCTTTTTTCAGCCCAAATTCTGCTTATTCACCTCTTCTGTGAAATTTTCAGCCTTTTCACTTCTTATTAGCACAAATCTCAGCTGTTTTCAGAAAAAACACTTTTGAGCAGAAATTCTGCTGATTCATCTCTTTTCAGCGCAACGTTCTGCTTCTTTGCCTCTTTTCAGCAGAAATTCTGCTCATTCACCTCTTTTCAGCGCAACATTCTGCTTCTTTGCCTCTTTTCTGCAGAAATTCTGCTGATTCATCTCTTTTCTGCTCATTTCACACTTCAATGCTTTCATCTTTTTCAAATCATAGTTAAAATCAAAATATAGTATTTTTACCAAAGCATTGTATTTGTACGGAGTACAGTATTTCTGCCAAATCATAGAATTACTGCAATTTCATAGTATTTTGAGGAATCCCTTTTGTTATAGTATTACTTCTAAGTCATAGTATTTCTGCCAAATCATAGTATTTGTACTGAAACATAGTATTTCTGCCAAATCATAGTATTACTGCTATTTCATAGTATTTGAGTGAAATTACAGTGTTTCTGCAAAAACATTGTATTTCTGCTACTGTATTTCCGCTGTATTACGTAGTGGCAAAGTAGGAGGCTGACTGTTACTAAGTGCATCAGTGTACATAGGTCATCCCTTGTGTTGGAGTGCCCTCTTGTGGCACCTTTTGGGTAGTGCCTTATTAAACGTGAACACTGCAAAGGAGTGGTATCAGACTGGTTTGTAGTGGAGGAATTTGTTGCCAGTTTCTTTCATCTTTAATCCGTATTCATGTTGTAATGTAGTAACTTTTATAGCACAAATACCACAATATGGGAGAAATACTATGTTTTGGCACAAATACTTTGATTTGGTATACTTTAGCTTCTTCACCCTTTTTCAGCAAAGTTTTCATTTTTTGCACCCCTTTTCAGCACAAATTCCAGGTTTTTTGGCTGTTTTCAGGAAAAAAAACTCTTTTCAGCAGAAACTCTGCTGATTCACCTCTTTTCTGCAAAATTGTCAGCCTTTTCACCTCTCATCAGCACAATTCTCAGCAGCTTCTGCTAATTTCAGCAGAATTATCAGTCTCTCCACCTCTTCTTTGTGTAAATGAGTTTGGTTTAGTGAGTTGAATAGCTACCTTGAGACCAAGAGGGCCAGGTTCAAATCCTGCTCGGGGCGATTTTGTTTTCACCACCATACAACTTTTGCTACTCTTCATCGTTTTCAGCTTTTCAGCAGACAGCTTCAGCATTCCAGCATCCACACAGCATTTTCGCAGGAAATGCAAATTTTCTAGTCTTTTTCAGCTTTTCAGCAGACAGCTTCAGCATTAAGGCATCCACACAGCATTTTCGCAGGAAATGCAAATTTTTCTAGTTCTTTATTATTGTGTGGATGCCCTCAAGGGCTTCCACACTATTGAGTTCCTGTTTCTCTTTAAACTTTATTCTTCAAGTTGCTCCCCCGTTTTTTGCCGCTTAACTACTCCCTCAGTTTTCAGCCGATTTTCTCCGTTCAAACTCTAAACTGTTCTGCTATTTCTGCTAATTCCGGCTATATCTTTTGGTGTTTATTACTATTATACTTTTTAAAATATTACACTTTTTGTTTCCCATTGAAATGAATGGAAAACTTCCACAATTCTGCTAAAACTTGCTTGGTTTTGAAACCTAACTGCTTCCTCATACTTTCACCTAGAAACTCCATTCAAACTTTAAAATGTTCTCAGATTATTGGGCTATTCCTGTGTGATTCAGCTTTTTCAGATCTTCTATCGTTTTAATTTTATACCTCTTTAAGTTTTCAGTTGCAGCTTTGTGATTTTTCAGAAAATACATGCGTTGTTATGGTTGCTATGCAATTAACTCACAGTGAGCACTGGTCCTTTCTGAAACTTCTCTTCATGTCCGAACAACTTCTTGCTACTCGCTCAATTTCCACTCAACCCCCACAAATTATACATCAAAACGTAGGTATTTTTGCTGGCTTTCAGACAATGTTACTGTCTTTATTGTGAGATTTACCGTTTTTTCGCAATTTGCCTCGAAGTGACACATGGTATGGTTACTCCCCATTCAAAGTGTATAGGGAGGTTTTGAAATTCAGAGCTGAAATTCTGTAACAGGAGGCATTTTAAAATCGCCATATCTCTTGAACAAAGCAAAGTTAGGACATGAGGCTTGTGCCAATATATCTTCAGACACTGCTGACACTCACAGTGGAATCAGTTTTTACATTCATCTTACCGTTGAGCCATAAATTACGTTTGTTTGAGAGGTGGAAATCTGTCCTCCTCTCAGTTCTCAAACTCTGAAAATGAAGCCGTTTCTTCTCTCGTCATATCTCCGCGACGGAGGTACAAAGAGCTATGAAAATCGCAGTCAATATACACCAAAGTCCGCTGATTCACCCAGTCCAAGAATTATGCTTCTAGCCCTCCTAGTTTTTGAGTTACACGACGTTTTGTAACTCCAAAAACCGGCGTTTTTCGCCTCTCACCGCGATCTAATTCTGACTGCTCAAGTCTCTGTGTCTTAGACACCCGCCCCCTTTGTGACCAGACCTCATTTGGCTCAGAGGGTTGAGCCGCTGCTGTGGGATCCGGTGGCAGAGGTTCGAGTCCTACCTGTGACAGTTGTTACACATCTTCCCTGCTTGCATGCACTCTTCTTTCTTGACACTCTTCAGTGTACCCTTACACATGAAGCCATTTCCATCAAGCGCGTCTACACCTCTTTTTTTAGCAGAAATCTCTCCTTCTCTCAGTTTTCAAACTCTGGAAATGAAGCCGTTTCTTCTCTCGTCATATCTCCGCGAAGGAGGTACAAAGAGCTATGGAAATCGCAGTCAAAATACACCAAAGTCCGCTGATTCACCTAGTACAGGAATTATGCTGCTAGCCCTCCTAGTTTTTGAGTTACACGATGTTTTGTAACTCCAAAAAACGGCGCTTTTCGCCGCTCACCGCGATCTATTTTCTGACTGCCCAAATGTCTGTCTTTCAGCCGCCCGCCCCCTTGCCAGGTGGCGCAATCAGTAATGACACGGCTCTGCACCTCGAAGGTCGTGGGTTCAATCCCACCTTGGTCAACATTTGTTTTCATTACAATTTTAAACACTATCACAGACCTGTCATTTATATTGATCATTTATTACAATTCTGCAAAGTTTTATCATTTTAGCAGCTTTTCTAATATAGGCCGAAATACATACAAGTACCCAGCCTAATGAGGCAGACAGAGGCAGTAGCTCTGATTGGTGAATTTGAGCAGAATCAGGTTGTTCTTTCATTTCATTTCTTTATTTATTTCACACATGGTTCATCGTGTTTCTTTTTCTACATACAGAACCTTCTGCCTCTTTTCAGCAGAAATTCTGCTCATTCACCTCTTTTCAGCTTAACGTTCTGCTTCTTTGCCTCTTTTCTGCAGAAATTCAGCTGATTCATCTCTTTTCTGCTCATTTCAGCCTTTTCACCTTTTTCAATGCTTTCATCTTTTTCAAATCATAGAGTTAAAATCAAAATATAGTATTTTTACCAAAGCATTGTATTTGTACGGAGTATAGTATTTCTGCCAAATCATAGAATTACTGCAATTTCATAGTATTTTGAGGAATCCCTTTTGTTATAGTATTACTTCTAAGTCATAGTATTTCTGCTTTGTCATAGTATTTGTACTGAAACATAGTATTTCTGCCAAATCATAGTATTACTGCTATTTCATAGTATTTGAGTGAAATTACAGTGTTTCTGCAAAAACATTGTATTCCTGCTACTGTATTTCCGCTGTATTACGTAGTGGCAAAGTAGGAGGCTGACTGTTACTAAGTGCATCAGTGTACATAGGTCATCTCTTGTGTTGGAGTGCCCTCTTGTGGCACCTTTTGGGTAGTGCCTTAGTAAACATGGACACTGCAAAGTAGTAGTATCAGACTGGTTTGTAGTGGAGGAATTTGTTGCCAGTTTCTTTCATCTTTAATCCGTATTCATGTTTTAATGTAATAACTTTTGTGGCACAATTAACACAATATTGCAGAAATACTATGTTTTGGCACAAATACTTTGATTTGGTAAACTTTAGCTTCCTCACCACTTTTTAGCAAAATTTTCATTTTTTTCACCCCTTTTCAGCACAAATTCCAGGTTTTTTGGGCTGTTTTCAGAAAAAAAAATTATTTTCAGCAGAAACTCTGCTGATTCACCTCTTTTCTGCAAAATTGTCAGCCTTTTCACCTTTCATCAGCACAATTCTCAGCAGCTTCTGCTAATTTCAGCAGCATTATCAGTTTCTCCACCTCTTCTTTGTGTGAATGACTTTGGCTCAGTGAGATAAGTAGCTCCCTTTGGACTAGGAGGGCCAGGTTCAAATCCTGCTCAGGGTGACTTTTTTTTTTCCACCACCATGCAACTTTTTGCAACTTTTCAGCTTTTCAGCAGACAGCTTCAGCGTTAAGGCATCCACACAGCATTTTCGCAGGAAATGCAAATTTTCTAGTTATTCTTGGGGTTTCGGTACATTTTTCGCCGCTTAACTACTCCCTCAGTTTTTAGCCGATTTTCTCAGTTCAAACTCTATACTGTTCTGCTTTTTCTGCTAATGGTTGCTATGACTTTTGGTGTTTATTACTATTATACTTTTTAAAATATTACACTTTTTTCCTGTTTTTTGTCCCATTGAAATGAATGGAAAACTTCCGCAATTCTGCTAAAACTTGCTTGTTTTTGAAACTTAACTATTTCCTCATACTTTCACCTAGAAACTCCATTCAAACTTTAAAATGTTTGCAGATTATTGGTCTATTCCTGTATGATTCAGCTTTTTCAGAACTTCTACCGTTTTAATCTTACACCTCTTTAAGTTTTCTGTTGCAAAATTGTGATTTTTCAGAAAATACATATGTTGCTATGGTTGCTATGCAATTAAGTCAGAGTGAGGGCTGGTCCTTTCTGAGGTTTCTCTTCATGTCTAAACAACTTCTTGCTACTCGCTCAACTTCCACTCAACCCCCACAATTTATACATCAAAACATATGTATTTTTGCTAGCTTTCAGAAAATGTCACTATCATTGTTGTGTGAGTTACAGATGTTTTTCAAATCTCCTCAGAGCAACACAAAGTCTGAAAACTCTCCATAGAAAGTCAATGGAGAGCTTGTTCAAAAGAAGCGCTGGATTTTTTTGCCGCTTAACTACTCCACACTTATTACTATTCTTTGGATTTATTAAGTGTGCCTATGCCTATGCCAAGAGGCACACTTCTTACTATTTGTCGGATTTATTATTATTATTATTATTATGGCAAATTTTCTTTTCAGTTTCTTCACCGCCGTACAACTTTTTCAGCTTTTTTCAGCAGGCAGCTTCAGCGTTAAGGCATCCACACTGCATTTTCGCAGGAAATGCAAAGTTTCCAAGTTATTCTTCAAGTTGCCTCCGTACGTTTTTTGCCGCTTAACTACTCCCTCAGTTCAAACTTTAAAAATTTCTGCTGTTTCTGCTAATGTGTGCTATATCTTTTGGTAATCATAACTTCTATACTTTTTGAGATATTGAATTTATTTTTGCAATATTTTTTGCCCATTTTCCAGCTTTTTCAGCAGGCAACTTCAGCGTTAAGGCATCCACACAGCATTTTCGCAGGAAAAACAATTTTTTCTAGTTATTAATTGTGCCTGTGCCAAGAGGCACACTTATTACTATTCTTTGGATTTATTAAGTGTGCCTATGCCAAGAGGCACACTTCTTACTATTCGTCGGATTTATTATTATTATTATTATGGCAAATTTTCTTTTCAGTACAAATTTCAGCTTCTTTACCCCTTTTTAGTAGTAGTAGTAGTAGTAGTTTTGCTTTTCACCACGTTTCAGCCAAAAATTTCTGCTTCTTCACCTGTTTTCAGCTGAATTTTCAGTTTCTTCACCGCCATACAACTTTTTGCAATTTTTCAACTTTTTCAGCTTTTTTCAGCAGGCAGCTTCAGCGTTAAGGCATCCACACAGCATTTTCGCAAGAAATGCAAATTTTTCTAGTTCTTTATACTTAATACAATATTTTTGCCCATTGAAATGAAAGTGACACATTATCAATGTGGTCACTTGTTTCTGCTTGCCGGGCTGAGCTGCAGCAGAAATCTGCTCATTCACCTCTTTTCATCAGAAATCCAGCTGATTGAACTCTTTTTAGCAGAATTTTCACCTCTTTTCACCAGATTCTGCTTATTCACCTCTTCTGCAAAATTTTCAGCCTTTTCACCTCTTATCAGCACAAATCTCAGCTGTTTTCTGCAGAAATTCTGCTAATTTACCTCTTTTCTGCAGAATTTTCAACCATTTCACCTCTTATCAGTGTAATTCTCAGCAGCTTCTGCTCATTTCAGCAGAATTTTCAGTCTCTCCATCTCTTGTCTTATGAGAATGAGTTTGGCTCAGTTAGATGACTAGCTGCCTTTAGACCAGGGGGGCCAGGTTCGTATCCTGCTCAGGGTGACTGTTTTTTTTCACCACTTTTCAGCAAAAATTTCTCCGTCTTTACCCCTTTCAGTAGAATTTTTGGCTTTTCACCACTTTTCAGCAAAAACTTTTGCTTGTTCATCTGTTTTCAGCAGAATTTTCAGAGACAGAGAGAGAGAAAGAGAGAGAGAGACCCTTTTTTGGTAGCATCTCAATTTAGGATTCACATTGAATATATATAGACTGGTTGACTGGCATCTATCCTGTGTGTGTCTGTCTCTGTGTCAGGTGTTTATTTTCTTTTTCCATTACTATTCTGCTGAATCATAGTATGTCTGTTAAGTTATAATATTTCTGCTACTTTTTAGTATTTGTGGTAAATATAGTATTTCTCCTTAATTATAGTATTTCTGCTAAAACATAGCATTTCTGCTAAATATAGTATTTCTGCTAAGTTATGATGTCTCCCTTGAGTCACAAAAGTTTTCGTAAGATGTTATGTTACTGCTCCATGTCAGAAGTACATTGCAGAAAGCCAGTGTCTCTGTGTGAGCAAGGGGTGCAGCTGTATTAACAGGAACAACTACAAAGCTTAATGAAGCAGACAGAAGCAGCATCTCTAATTGGTGGATCACAATACTCTGTGAGGACTGGCACATTGACATTTACATATCAGGGCCTTCACAGCTTCCCAGCCAGCCAATCCTGTGTGAGGGCTGGTGGATTCAAATTTGGATAGCGAGGCTTTCATGAGTTTTCCAATATTTCCACTTAAGTTATTACTATTCTGTTCAATCATAGTATTTGTTCTAAATCATTGTTATTTGGCTATATTATAGTATTTCTGCTAAATCATATTATTTCTGGTTTTCTTTTCTAAATATAGTTTTTCTTCTAAATTACCTATATATATATATATATATATATATATATATATATATATATATATATATATATATGTGTGTGTGTGTGTGTGTGTGTGTGTGCTAAAACATAGTAATTGTACACATTTCCTGTAAATTGAGTTTACGTACATCCACATTTGTCAGGTCAACTCTCTCTCTCTCTCTCTCTCTCTCTCTCTTTCTCTCTCACACACACACACACACACACACACACACACACACACCACTTGCTAGTTAGGGCATCTCTTCCACATGAACAACTCCTGTGTGTGCAGATTTTGATAAAACGTCATCTTTGCAGCATTCAACCTTTCTTGTAGATTTGCTGTATAATGAGGTCACTGTCTTGCAACATCATGACTAATTGATATACCAGAAGTGATGCTTGTAATAATAATAATGATGATGATGATGATGATGATGATGATAATAAGCAATATAAAAACAATCAGTTTACAAAATCATAAAAGCATAAGACATAAACAAATAAAATAGCAGAGTGGAGAGGTTATGTGGGATAAACTATTTTGTACAAGTGGGTTTTGAGTTTGGACTTAAAGAGAGAGAAGGAAGAGATATTTCTTAAATCAGGAGGTAGGGAATTCCAGAGTTGTGGAGCAGAGCAGCTGAAAGCCCTGCTCCCAATGGTTGCAAGAAGGGGGGAAGGGACGGAGAGTGAAAGGGAAGAAAAAGATCTGAGACAACGAGATGGGGCGGTGATCTTAACCAGATCAGAGAGATATGGAGGAGAGAGATGATGAATAGCCTTAAATGTGCACAAGAGTATTTTGAAATTGATGCGATATTTGACCGGGAGCCAATGAAGCTGCTGCATGGCAGGAGTGATGTGGTGGACAGAAGGGGTCCTGGTGATGATACGGGCAGCAAAGTTCTGGACGTGTTGGAGCTTGTGGATGGATTTTTGAGTAAGACCAAAAAGAAGTGAATTACAATAATCAACCCGGGAAGTAACAAGGCTATGGACAAGAATGGCAGTGGCATGTGAGGTGAGAAAAGGACCGAGACAATTAATGTTGCGCAATTGAAAATATGCAGACCGAGTAACATTATTAATGTGTGAATTGAAAGATAGAGTACTGTCGAGGATGACACCCAAACTTTTCACAGAGGAAGAAACTAAGACCGGTGAGTTATCGATAGTAATGGAGAAACTGTTGGTTCTGGATAATGCTGATTTAGTGCCTACCAAGAGGAGCTCGGATTTATTAGTGTGAATGCTTGTAAAAGCATTCACAGTATTGTTCTTCTAATCTTTATTAGTGTGAATGCTTGTAAAAGCATTCACAGTATTGTTGTTGTAATCTTTATTAGTGTGAATGCTTGTAAAAGCATTCACAGTATTGTTCTTCTAATCTTTATTCTTCTATTTTATTAGTGTGAATGCTTGTAAAAGCATTCACAGTATTGTTCTTCTAATCTTTATTAGTGTGAATGCTTGTAAAAGCATTCACAGTATTGTTCTTCTAGTCTTTATTAGTGTGAATGCTTGTAAAAGCATTCACAGTATTGTTCTTCTAATCTTTATTAGTGTGAATGCTTGTAAAAGCATTCACAGTATTGTTCTTCTAATCTTTATTCTTCTATTTTATTAGTGTGAATGCTTGTAAAAGCATTCACAGTATTGTTCTTCTAATCTTTATTATTCTATTTTATTCTTCCGTACGTTTTTTGTACTGTATCTCCTTCAAAACCGTTCAACTTAGAAAAACCATTCAAACACCGTTAGATTCCTCTTCTTTTGGACATGACTGCTTCTATTTTTCTCATTTCTAACATTTATATTTTTAATTTTATTTAACTTTTTTCAACAAAAATTTCCCATGTATTTAAATGGGGAGACTCTTCAAATCCTCATTCAACTTACTCATTTTTAAACTGTATCTACTTTAACATACGTTGACATAGAGCCACCATTCAAACTTTAAAACGAAGACAAGACATTTAACTATTCAACTTGTATTTATCTTTTCAATATCTGTTATACTTTTTCTTCAGTTCCAGTTTAAGTTTCATGATGTTTTTTCAGCCGTTTCAGAGTTTATAATGGGTGTGGATGGGACGGAATGTTGCCGCTAGAGTGAGACAGCTCAACTGCTAGAGTGAGAGGAGCAAAAAAATTAATCTTAAAATATTTTTTAAAACTGCTGCTGTGTCCTCAGCGTTTGCTCTTCCGGTATGATTTTACCCTCAAAACGTAGCCATCGCTGTCCTCTTTCATCCAATGTGTTTATTATTGTACTAGGTGTTATGGTTCTTTCATAAATGTCACCAATGCGCAGCCTCCTCCCTCCAACTCTTCCATAGACTCTAATGTTAAAATGGTTCAGAAGGTTCCTTTGAAAATCAGAAGAGCATGGTGTCTTTCCACTGTCACCACGTCCATATAATAAACTCCACAGGCATGAAAACTGAGAATTTGGTAGACTAGACATTGCTGTTGCTCACGGTGAAAGAATTTTGTCAATACGACTTGTACTTTTCATTTGGGAATGATTTGTTTCGGCCTGACTTTTCTGTTCATTTTAAGCAGCAAAAGTGAGGTGCATGTCTGTGTGCGTGTGTATGGAGCCAATGGGTGCAGTCACTATAGCAACCAGGCTCACACCTGCCTGCTTAACGAGCTCTCTCTCACTGTGCCAAGAAACATCTTTAACACTTTTCTTTCAACTGCTGCTGTGTCCACAGTGTTTGGTCTACATCCATCATTTTACCCTCAAAACGTCGCCATCGTTCTTCTCTTTCCAACAGAGTGTCTTTGAAAGCTCAGATATGTAAACTTTGTTAACTGTTTTGATCCAAGTGGAGGGATCAAATTTTAGTCATTCAGTGATTCAAAGAATATGAACTTTTAATATTCATTCAGTCAGTTTTCTGACTCTAAATGTTCTTTTCTCACTTCTTAGGTTTTTCTAATTTACAATTAAAACATTTTCAGCTTTTTTCCAACTTCTTCTTCTGTGTAACCTTCAGCTTTTAGCAGTTCAGCACTTTTTTTTTCAGGTTAAATTCTGTTTTTTTTTTTTTTTATCTCATTCAAACTTTTAACTTAATATTCAGCAATTAATTCATTTCAGTGCATACATTCAGATCCAAGCATTCACACTGCAGTTTCTTCAGAAAATGCACTTTCTAGTTCTATTTTATTATAGATTCCGTACGTTTTTTGTACTCTATCTCCTTCAAAACCGTTCAACTTAGAAAAACCATTCAAACACCATTAGATTCCTCTTCTTTTGGACATGACTGCTTCTATTTTTCTCATTTATAACATTTATATTTTTAATTTTATTCAACTTTTTTCAACAAAAATTTCCCATGTATTTCAATGGGGAGACCCTTCAAATCCTCATTCGACTCACTCATTTTTAAACTGTATCTACTTTAACATACGTTGACATAGAGCCACCATTCAAACTTTAAAACGAAGACAAGACATTCAACTATTCAACTTGTATTTATCTTTTCAATATCTGTTATACTTTTTCTTCAGTTCCAGTTTAAGTTTCATGATGTTTTTTCAGCCGTTTCAGAGTTTATAATGGGTGTGTATGGGACGGAATGTTGCCGCTAGAGTGAGACAGCTCAACTGCTAGAGTGAGAGGAGCAAGAAAATTAATCTTAAAATATTTTTTAAAACTGCTGCTGTGTCCTCAGCGTTTGCTCTTCCGGTATGATTTTACCCTCAAAACGTAGCCATCGCTGTCCTCTTTCATCCAATGTGTTTATTATTGTACTAGGTGTTATGGTTCTTTCATAAATGTCACCAATGCGCAGCCTCCTCCCTCCAACTCTTCCATAGACTCTAATGTTAAAATGGTTCAGAAGGTTCCTTTGAAAATCAGAAGAGCATGGTGTCTTTCCACTGTCACCACGTCCATATAATAAACTCCACTGGCATGAAAACTGAGAATTCGGTAGACTAGACATTGCTGTCGCTCACGGTGAAAGAATTTTGTCAATACAACTTGTACTTTTCATTTGGGAACGATTTGTTTCGGCCTGACTTTTCTGTTCATTTTAAGCAGCAAAAGTGAGGTGCATGTCTGTGCGCGTGTGTATGGAGCCAATGGGTGCAGTCACTATAGCAACCAGGCTCACACCTGCCTGCCTAACGAGCTCTCTCTCACTGTGCCAAGAATCATCTTTAACACTTTTCTTTCAACTGCTGCTGTGTCCACAGTGTTTGGTCTACATCCATCATTTTACCCTCAAAACGTCGCCATCGTTCTTCTCTTTCCAACAGAGTGTCTTTGAAAGCTCAGATATGTAGACTTTGTTATCTGTTTTGATCCAAGTGGAGGGATCAAATTTTAGTCATTCAGTGATTCAAAGAATATGAACTTTTAATATTCATTCAGTCAGTTTTCTGACTCTAAATGTTCTTTTCTCACTTCTTAGGTTTTTCTAATTTACAATTAAAACATTTTCAGCTTTTTTCCAACTTCTTCTTCTGTGTAACCTTCAGCTTTTAGCAGTTCAGCACTTTTTTTTTCAGGTTAAATTCTGTTTTTTTTTTTTTTTATCTCATTCAAACTTTTTAACTTAATATTCAGCAATTAATTCATTTCAGTGCATACATTCAGATCCAAGCATTCACACTGCAGTTTCTTCAGAAAATGCACTTTCTAGTTCTATTTTATTATAGATTCCGTACGTTTTTTGTACTCTATCTCCTTCAAAACCGTTCAACTTAGAAAAACCATTCAAACACCATTAGATTCCTCTTCTTTTGGACATGACTGCTTCTATTTTTCTCATTTATAACATTTATATTTTTAATTTTATTCAACTTTTTCAACAAAAATTTCCCATGTATTTCAATGGGGAGACCCTTCAAATCCTCATTCGACTCACTCATTTTAAACTGTATCTACTTTAACATACGTTGACATAGAGCCACCATTCAAACTTTAAAACGAAGACAAGACATTCAACTATTCAACTTGTATTTATCTTTTCAATATCTGTTATACTTTTTCTTCAGTTCCAGTTTAAGTTTCATGATGTTTTTTCAGCCGTTTCAGAGTTTATAATGGGTGTGTATGGGACGGAATGTTGCCGCTAGAGTGAGACAGCTCAACTGCTAGAGTGAGAGGAGCAAGAAAATTAATCTTAAAATATTTTTTAAAACTGCTGCTGTGTCCTCAGCGTTTGCTCTTCCGGTATGATTTTACCCTCAAAACGTAGCCATCGCTGTCCTCTTTCATCCAATGTGTTTATTATTGTACTAGGTGTTATGGTTCTTTCATAAATGTCACCAATGCGCAGCCTCCTCCCTCCAACTCTTCCATAGACTCTAATGTTAAAATGGTTCAGAAGGTTCCTTTGAAAATCAGAAGAGCATGGTGTCTTTCCACTGTCACCACGTCCATATAATAAACTCCACTGGCATGAAAACTGAGAATTCGGTAGACTAGACATTGCTGTCGCTCACGGTGAAAGAATTTTGTCAATACAACTTGTACTTTTCATTTGGGAACGATTTGTTTCGGCCTGACTTTTCTGTTCATTTTAAGCAGCAAAAGTGAGGTGCATGTCTGTGCGCGTGTGTATGGAGCCAATGGGTGCAGTCACTATAGCAACCAGGCTCACACCTGCCTGCCTAACGAGCTCTCTCTCACTGTGCCAAGAATCATCTTTAACACTTTTCTTTCAACTGCTGCTGTGTCCACAGTGTTTGGTCTACATCCATCATTTTACCCTCAAAACGTCGCCATCGTTCTTCTCTTTCCAACAGAGTGTCTTTGAAAGCTCAGATATGTAGACTTTGTTATCTGTTTTGATCCAAGTGGAGGGATCAAATTTTAGTCATTCAGTGATTCAAAGAATATGAACTTTTAATATTCATTCAGTCAGTTTTCTGACTCTAAATGTTCTTTTCTCACTTCTTAGGTTTTTCTAATTTACAATTAAAACATTTTCAGCTTTTTTCCAACTTCTTCTTCTGTGTAACCTTCAGCTTTTAGCAGTTCAGCACTTTTTTTTTCAGGTTAAATTCTGTTTTTTTTTTTTTTTATCTCATTCAAACTTTTTAACTTAATATTCAGCAATTAATTCATTTCAGTGCATACATTCAGATCCAAGCATTCACACTGCAGTTTCTTCAGAAAATGCACTTTCTAGTTCTATTTTATTATAGATTCCGTACGTTTTTTGTACTCTATCTCCTTCAAAACCGTTCAACTTAGAAAAACCATTCAAACACCATTAGATTCCTCTTCTTTTGGACATGACTGCTTCTATTTTTCTCATTTATAACATTTATATTTTTAATTTTATTCAACTTTTTTCAACAAAAATTTCCCATGTATTTCAATGGGGAGACCCTTCAAATCCTCATTCGACTCACTCATTTTTAAACTGTATCTACTTTAACATACGTTGACATAGAGCCACCATTCAAACTTTAAAACGAAGACAAGACATTCAACTATTCAACTTGTATTTATCTTTTCAATATCTGTTATACTTTTTCTTCAGTTCCAGTTTAAGTTTCATGATGTTTTTTCAGCCGTTTCAGAGTTTATAATGGGTGTGTATGGGACGGAATGTTGCCGCTAGAGTGAGACAGCTCAACTGCTAGAGTGAGAGGAGCAAGAAAATTAATCTTAAAATATTTTTTAAAACTGCTGCTGTGTCCTCAGCGTTTGCTCTTCCGGTATGATTTTACCCTCAAAACGTAGCCATCGCTGTCCTCTTTCATCCAATGTGTTTATTATTGTACTAGGTGTTATGGTTCTTTCATAAATGTCACCAATGCGCAGCCTCCTCCCTCCAACTCTTCCATAGACTCTAATGTTAAAATGGTTCAGAAGGTTCCTTTGAAAATCAGAAGAGCATGGTGTCTTTCCACTGTCACCACGTCCATATAATAAACTCCACTGGCATGAAAACTGAGAATTCGGTAGACTAGACATTGCTGTCGCTCACGGTGAAAGAATTTTGTCAATACAACTTGTACTTTTCATTTGGGAACGATTTGTTTCGGCCTGACTTTTCTGTTCATTTTAAGCAGCAAAAGTGAGGTGCATGTCTGTGCGCGTGTGTATGGAGCCAATGGGTGCAGTCACTATAGCAACCAGGCTCACACCTGCCTGCCTAACGAGCTCTCTCTCACTGTGCCAAGAATCATCTTTAACACTTTTCTTTCAACTGCTGCTGTGTCCACAGTGTTTGGTCTACATCCATCATTTTACCCTCAAAACGTCGCCATCGTTCTTCTCTTTCCAACAGAGTGTCTTTGAAAGCTCAGATATGTAGACTTTGTTATCTGTTTTGATCCAAGTGGAGGGATCAAATTTTAGTCATTCAGTGATTCAAAGAATATGAACTTTTAATATTCATTCAGTCAGTTTTCTGACTCTAAATGTTCTTTTCTCACTTCTTAGGTTTTTCTAATTTACAATTAAAACATTTTCAGCTTTTTTCCAACTTCTTCTTCTGTGTAACCTTCAGCTTTTAGCAGTTCAGCACTTTTTTTTTTCAGGTTAAATTCTGTTTTTTTTTTTTTTTTATCTCATTCAAACTTTTTAACTTAATATTCAGCAATTAATTCATTTCAGTGCATACATTCAGATCCAAGCATTCACACTGCAGTTTCTTCAGAAAATGCACTTTCTAGTTCTATTTTATTATAGATTCCGTACGTTTTTTGTACTCTATCTCCTTCAAAACCGTTCAACTTAGAAAAACCATTCAAACACCATTAGATTCCTCTTCTTTTGGACATGACTGCTTCTATTTTTCTCATTTATAACATTTATATTTTTAATTTTATTCAACTTTTTTCAACAAAAATTTCCCATGTATTTCAATGGGGAGACCCTTCAAATCCTCATTCGACTCACTCATTTTTAAACTGTATCTACTTTAACATACGTTGACATAGAGCCACCATTCAAACTTTAAAACGAAGACAAGACATTCAACTATTCAACTTGTATTTATCTTTTCAATATCTGTTATACTTTTTCTTCAGTTCCAGTTTAAGTTTCATGATGTTTTTTCAGCCGTTTCAGAGTTTATAATGGGTGTGTATGGGACGGAATGTTGCCGCTAGAGTGAGACAGCTCAACTGCTAGAGTGAGAGGAGCAAGAAAATTAATCTTAAAATATTTTTTAAAACTGCTGCTGTGTCCTCAGCGTTTGCTCTTCCGGTATGATTTTACCCGCAAAACGTAGCCATCGCTGTCCTCTTTCATCCAATGTGTTTATTATTGTACTAGGTGTTATGGTTCTTTCATAAATGTCACCAATGCGCAGCCTCCTCCCTCCAACTCTTCCATAGACTCTAATGTTAAAATGGTTCAGAAGGTTCCTTTGAAAATCAGAAGAGCATGGTGTCTTTCCACTGTCACCACGTCCATATAATAAACTCCACTGGCATGAAAACTGAGAATTCGGTAGACTAGACATTGCTGTCGCTCACGGTGAAAGAATTTTGTCAATACAACTTGTACTTTTCATTTGGGAACGATTTGTTTCGGCCTGACTTTTCTGTTCATTTTAAGCAGCAAAAGTGAGGTGCATGTCTGTGCGCGTGTGTATGGAGCCAATGGGTGCAGTCACTATAGCAACCAGGCTCACACCTGCCTGCCTAACGAGCTCTCTCTCACTGTGCCAAGAATCATCTTTAACACTTTTCTTTCAACTGCTGCTGTGTCCACAGTGTTTGGTCTACATCCATCATTTTACCCTCAAAACGTCGCCATCGTTCTTCTCTTTCCAACAGAGTGTCTTTGAAAGCTCAGATATGTAGACTTTGTTATCTGTTTTGATCCAAGTGGAGGGATCAAATTTTAGTCATTCAGTGATTCAAAGAATATGAACTTTTAATATTCATTCAGATGTTTTCTGACTCTAAATGTTCTTTTCTCACTTCTTAGGTTTTTCTAATTTACAATTAAAACATTTTCAGCTTTTTTCCAACTTCTTCTTCTGTGTAACCTTCAGCTTTTAGCAGTTCAGCACTTTTTTATCAGGTTAAATTCTGTTGTTTTTTTTTTTTATCTCATTCAAACTTTTTAACTTAATATTCAGCAATTAATTCATTTCAGTGCATACATTCAGATCCAAGCATTCACACTGCAGTTTCTTCAGAAAATGCACTTTCTAGTTAGTGTGAATGCTTGTAAAAGCATTCACAGTATTGTTGTTGTAATTATTCTATTTTATTCTTCCGTACGTTTTTTGTACTCTATCTCCTTCAAAACCGTTCAACTTAGAAAAACCATTCAAACACCGTTAGATTCCTCTTCTTTTGGACATGACTGCTTCTATTTTTCTCATTTCTAACATTTATATTTTTAATTTTATTCAACTTTTTTCAACAAAAATTTCCCATGTATTTCAATGGGGACACCCTTCAAATTCTCATTCAAAATACTCCTCTTTAAACTGTATCTAATTTTACATACATTGACGTAGAACCACCATTCAAACTTTAAAACGAAGACAAGACATTCAACTATTCAACTTGTATTTATCTTTTCAATATCTGTTATACTTTTTCTTCAGTTCCAGTTTAAGTTTCATGATGTTTTTTCAGCCGTTTCAGAGTTTATAATGGGTGTGTATGGGACGGAATGTTGGGGCTAGAGTGAGACAGCTCAACTGCTAGAGTGAGAGGAGGAGGGGAATTAATCTTAAAATATTTTTTAAAACTGCTGCTGTGTCCTCAGCGTTTGATCTACAAGTATGATTTTACCCTCAAAACGTAGCCATCGCTGTCCTCTTTCATCCAATGTGTTTACTATTGTACTAGGTGTTATGGTTCTTTCCGAAATGTCACCAAAGCACAGCCTCCTCCCTCCAACTCTTCCATAGACTCTAATGTTAAAATGGCTCAGAAGGTTCGTTTGAAAATCAGAAGAGCATGGTGTCTTTCCACTGTCACCACGTCCATATAATAAACTTCACAGGCATGAAAATTGAGAATTCAGTAGACTGGACCTTGCTGTCGCTCACAGTGAAAGAATTTCGTCAATAGGAGTTGTACTTTTCATTTGGGAGCGATTTGTTTCTGTCTGACTTTTCTGTTCATTTTAAGCAGCAAAAGTGAGGTGCATGTCTGTGTGCGTGTGTATGGAGCCAATGGGTGCAGTCACTATAGCAACCAGGCTCACACCTGCCTGCTTAACGAGCTCTCTCTCACTGTGCCAAGAATCATCTTTAACACTTTTCTTTCAACTGCTGCTGTGTCCACAGTGTTTGGTCTACATCCATCATTTTACCCTCAAAACGTCGCCATCGTTCTTCTCTTTCCAACAGAGTGTCTTTGAAAGCTCAGATATGTAAACTTTGTTAACTGTTTTGATCCAAGTGGAGGGATCAAATTTTAGTCATTCAGTGATTCAAAGAATATGAACTTTTGATACTCATTCAGATGTTTTCTGACTCTAAATGTTCTTTTCTCACTTCTTAGGTTTTTCTAATTTACAATTAAAACATTTTCAGCTTTTTTCCAACTTCTTCTTCTGTGTAACCTTCAGCTTTTAGCAGTTTAGCACTTTTGTTTTCAGGTTAAATTCTGTTTTTTTTTTTTTATCTCATTCAAACTTTTTAACTTAATATTCAGCAATTAATTCATTTCAGTGCATACATTCAGATCCAAGCATTCACACTGCAGTTTCTTCAGAAAATGCACTTTCTAGTCTTTATTAGTGTGAATGCTTGTAAAAGCATTCACAGTATTGTTGTTGTAATCTTTCTTATTATCTATTATTCCATATTCCGTACGTTTTTTGGCATCTAACTCATTCAAAACCATTTAACTTAGGAAAACCATTCAAACACCGTTAGATTCCTCTTCTTTTGGACATGACTGCTTCTATTTTTCTCATTTATAACATTTATATTTTTAAAATTATTCAACTTTTTTCAACAAAAATTTCCCATGTATTTCAATGGGGAGACCCTTCAAATTCTCCTTCAACTTACTCCTCTTTAAACTGTATCTACTTTAACATACATTGACATAGAACCACCATTCAAACTTTAAAACGAAGACAAGACATTTAACTATTCAACTTGTATTTATCTTTTCAATATCTATTATACTTTTTCTTCAGTTCCAGTTTAAGTTTCATGATGTTTTTTCAGCCGTTTCAGAGTTTATAATGGGTGTGTATGGGACGGAATGTTGCTGCTAGAGTGAGACAGCTCAACTGGTAGAGTGGAAGCAGGTCGAAAATTAATCTTAAAATCTTTTTTTAAAACTGCTGCTGTGTCCACAGCGTTTGCTCTGCAGTTAAAATTTTACCCTCAAAACGTAGCCATCGCTGTCCTCTTTCATCCAATGTGTTTACTATTGTACTAGGTGTTATGGTTCTTTCATAAATGTCACCAATGCACAGCCTCCTCCCTCCAACTCCTCCATAGACTCTAATGTTAAAATGGCTCAGAAGGTTTGTTTGAAAATCAGAAGAGCATAGTGTCTTTCCACTGTCACCACGTCCATATAATAAACTCCACAGGCATGAAAACTGAGAATTCAGTAGACTAGACATTGCTGGCGCTCACAGTGAAAGAATTTTGTCAATACGACTTGTACTTTTCATTTGGGAGCGATTTGTTTGGGGCTGACTTTTCTGTTCATTTTAAGCAGCAAAAGTGAGGTGAATGTCTGTGTGTGTATGGAGCCATTGGGTGCAGTCACTATAGCAACCAGGCTCACACCTGCCTGCTTAACGAGCTCTCTCTCTCTCTCACTGTGCCAAGGTTAGACCTAAAAATGCTGCTGCATCTAATCAGTTGTAGGAAGATTAACTTTTTCAATAGGTACAATAAGACAGATTTTACAGGGGTCAGTAGTTAGTATATGCCAACTAAGTAGAGCATTGTGATTGGCAAACAGGTTTTTCAGATCTGGGCAGTTTGTCTCACTGACAAACTGCCCAGATGATTTTAAAGTTGATGACTTTAAAATCATCCTTTCTGACTGGATAATTAAAGCTTACAGCATCTACCTGTCTGTAGTTGATTTTCCCACATTTTAACTAATGTTTAACTAATCTAATCTCATTTAATGTCTCTGTTTATAGTCTGTATAGTTTATCTCCCCACTAACAAACTTAAAGTAGTTTTAAAATAAAACCCACAAAACAGTTCAAGATGAAATACTTTTTATTTGCTCATGTAATGCCAGTTGCCATATTTTTTTGTATGTCACTCATTTGCTTATACAAAAAGTACCAATTTGTACACTAGTCTAGTTTATTTTTTTCCCTCTATCTCTCTATATCTCTCACACAGAGACTAACACACAGACATGTATATACTCATTATTGCTGTTCAAATTGATGGTCAAATTTCCAAGCACCACCTGAACGCCTCATCTGTTTTCAACCCATCACTGGACCAACTGTCGTCATTCCGCTTTGCTCTCTGCTGTGGTAAGTACAGTACACTCAGTACTGCACTGTTTTATTTTTATGATGGTAAAAATACATGTTTGACATTTAAACTCACATATTAAGTCCATCAGAGTTTAAAAGAGTTCAAAGAATAAAGAAAGAAAAAAAAGAACCTTCGCTATCATTTATATTTGTTTATGACGTTTTGCTGTTAGCAGCAGTGCTAACGCTAGCTTCAATGCTAATGCTAGCATTATTGCTAGCGTTAGCAGTTGTTAACTGACAAAAAGAATATTACTGTGATATTCCTGTGATATTTCTTGGCGGTCAGTGAGACAAAGTAACAAATGAGCTTTATTATTACCATTGTGGCTTAGTTTTAACAGTAAGAGTGCTTTATGAGTTTTGCTGTTAGCAGCCGTGCTAACGCTAGCTTCAATGCTAATGCTAGCAACAATGCTAACGCTAGGTGTAGTGCTAACCCTAGCCTTAGCAGTTGTTAACTGACAAAAAGAATATTACTGTGATATTCCTGTGATATTTATTGGCGGTCAGTGAGACAAACGTAACAAATGAGCTTTATTATTGCCATTGTGGCTCAGTTTTAACAGTAAGAGTGTTAGCGCTAGTAGCAATGCTAACACTAACTGAAGTGCTGACATTAGCAGGAATGCTAGCGCTAGCAGCAATGCTAGCAGCAATGCTAAGACTAGTAACAGTCTAAAAGTAGCCTTATTTAAGTTGAAATACTTCAGTTAATTAGTTTGAATTATAAAATGGCTGCTGTATCAGCTGGTGTGCTATATTACTCTATAATTACCGTGTTGAATGTAAGTTCTGTGTATCATATCGTGTGGGCTTTGTATTTCTGTAAGTCTGATAACACTGTACACACAACTAACATATTATTTCTCGTCTTACACTTTCAGGAACTTGACTGACATCTGTGCTTTGCCTGGTAGGTGTGCACATACTGTAAGAGAAGTAGACCAAAATAAAAAAAATAATCTGACTTATATAAGCTGTGAAGTGATGGGTTCAATCTTTCATTCAAACTAGACCTTTTAAACACAAGTTTATAATAAATACACATAAGTGCAGCTTGTGTATTTAGCTTGGGCTAAAATATTTTTTTTGTACATTTTTGTAGTCACACTACTTGTGATTAGTTAATGATTCACTCAATCATATTTGTATTAAAAATATTATTGCTGAATTTAAATAAATATTTATTATTTTAAAAAGTGCCCAATTATGCAACTTTTTGCACATGGCAGCCAACAACAGTTTAGCTTGAATATTTTGTTTTGTCCTTTTTCAGTAGTCACAATTAGTTCATACAATTACCATGTGATATAATTTTAATAAAATAATTTTTTTTTCTTCTTTTTTGTTCACAGTGTGCAGAAGAAGAACAAGGACCAGATCTCCAGTCTTCTCTCTCACATCCCAACCCCCCATCCCCTCTATCCTCTGTACTGCTCCACCTGTTGTCTCTGCCTTCCTTCCATCTGTATTTCACCCTGTGGTTTGTGAGAAATTTTGCCAAACCAAGAATCTTATTGCGGTTTGATTTCAAAGCCGCGTCTCTAATTTTAGAGTTCGAAGGAACTCTAATTCACGGTTTAATTGGGATTTCCCAGCCGTGTCTTTCCTGCTCTGTCTGTTCTCTCTGCTAAATTTTCTCTCTACCTGTTTTTCACTCCTGGCTTGCTGCTGAATAATGGCAAGCCAATAAAGCAATAAAGAGTGCATATTTTGCCTCAACCTATGAACAAACTGAACAAACAAAGAAAACTCTGCGGTTTGATTTCAAAGCCGCGCCTCTAATTTTAGAGTTCGAAGGAACTCTAATTCACGGTTTAATTGGGATTTCCCAGCCGTGTCTTTCCTGCTCTGTCTGTTCTCTCTGCTAAATTTTCTCTCTACCTGTTTTTCACTCTTGGCTTGCTGCTGAAAAAGGCCAAGCCATTAAAGCAATAAAGAGTGCATATTGCCTCTACCTGAGAACAAACTGAACAAATAAAGAAAACTCTAATTCACGGTTTGATTGTGATTTCCCAGCCGTGTCTCTCCTGCTCTGTCTATTCTCTCTTCTAAATTTTCTCTCTACCTGTTTTTCATTCTGGGCTTGCTGCTAAGTTGTGCCAAGCCCATAAAGAGAGTGCATATTATTCTCTCGACTGACAAAAAAACTGTCAAACAAACAAAGACATCTGTTTCTGAGAAATAAAAACTGAAATATAAAGACAAAGACAACATCTCCTGGTGTGTGCCACTCTTATTTTTTGAATATATTTTGTAAAGACTAAGAGAAACACAGGTGTGTAAAAATGCCAAGGAAGCAGAAAAAGTCACAAGCTGCAAAACAACGCTGGAAGAAGTTCCATGAGTTTCACAGTGTACCAACATGTGAACAAGCTGAGTGTGATTTTCTTCAGAGCTCTGCAGAAGACAGTGTGTCTACAAAGACCAATGCTGACAGTGTCAAACAGGCGGGTCAACATGTATCTTATGCTGATCCTTTAAAGAGTGGACTGCAGCCTGAATTTAATGAACAACATGAGGTGTCAAGTGCCCCACAGGTGGGTTATGCTGATTTTGTGAAAAGAGGCCATCACAGTGATGTGGGAGGACCATCTCATGCAGAAAGAGTGAACCTTGAAAACCAGCCCTGTGTAACACATGTCTGTGCATCTCACGGCCAGGCTGTTCAATCTTGTCTACACCCATCTGGACCAGCCGGCGAGCACTGTGAGGGTCATGTTTTTTCTTTACTTTTCCAGTGCTTTCAACACCATCAGGCCAACCCTCCTGGGTGATAAGTTAATGCTGGTCAGTCACAGGAGCACGCTCAATGAGAGACTGAGATTACCCATAATGCACCACTGAACGACACATGAAATCATTCCTGCCTGTGGCCATCTCCCTGTACAACTCATCCACTTAGCACACTGTTTACTGCAACAGCAGTACTGCAACATGTTTCTTTTTCAGCTATTTATTAATAAGTGACTTTATGTATATATATATATGCCTGTATATATTGTGCTATTCTTAGTTAGTGTATTGTCTGTCTTTGTTAATGTTTGTTTGTAATGGAGCACTGTAACAAAAAATTATTTCCCCTAGGGATCAATAAAGTATTCTGATTCTGATTCTGATTCTGATAGTGTTGCAAAGAAATTATTAAATGTGCAAATTTAAAATCAGAGGCTCTTCTAACACAGGAGCCATGTTGAGTTTAGATCACAGCGACCACCGGCAGTCTGAAATGGAATGAAGCCCATTGACAGCCAGCAGGTCTAAACAGGAACGCAGCCATTTGTATGCGTGGCAATGATGTGGCTGCAGCTGACACAGGATTGGTTCAAACTAAACATCATTTCACAGAGTTCACAAATAAACTCACGTTTTTATCTTTGAAGATCATCATAAAGTAGAATTGATGGTCCAGCAGACAACAGCAGGAGGTTTGAGCCCTTCTGATGCAGCAGAAACAGGATTTGGAGGAAGATGTTAATAGATTAGAAAGAATTGTACACGTAGAAACTCCAAAACACATTTCTAGCGTTAACTAAACTTCCAAAACAGAGCTACCTAGATCACTTAAATTACACAATTGAAAGCATATGTGTATTGTTTGTGTATTCATACACAAGCACTCATATATATTTAAATAATTTAAAAACAATGTTCATTTACCTGTTACTACCACACACCAAATCCAGTTGTTGGTACTTGCTGGCTTGTGTAGCCACTAGGTAACAAAACATCAACACTGGGCCTAGCATTCTGGAGCACTTCTGTTGTGTTTTGTACGTGTTTTGGAGTTTGTACATGTTTTGAAGTTTGTATGTGCTTTGTCTCTAGGAGCCATCGTGAATATACTTTTATGTATTCACTCCACATAAAATGTAAGAAATAAATCATATAATACAAAAACCAACTATTCACATTTCAACTTTTAACTGTTTAAATTTTCAGCATTTTTCTTTGAACAAATTTAAAATGAAACAACACAAAACACTGCAAACCACAACACAATTAAATATAAATTAAAATATGAAAACAAAAAGAAGATGCACATTCTCTGTCATATGGGTCTGCATGAATAAACTTTCTGACTCCTTTATCATCTGCAACTGAAAATAGTTGTGGATGATTACTATACCTTTTTAATGTGACGTTGTTGTCCCTGGCTCTCTTTCTCTCTCTTTCCCTCCCACTCTTTTCCTGTGCTACTGCCAGTGTAACTACCGCCCCGCACAAGGCTCACATGCGGAGTGAAGCGAAAAAAGAGAGAGGGTGAGAGAAAGAAAAAAAAACACAGCTCGCGACAATGATCCTGCTCGCGTCATTCACGTCAAAGATCCGGCTCTAAGAGCCATTTCGTTTCCGACACATCACTACTACTGATGGTTTCACTGCATCTGTCTGCATGGAGCAGGGTGAGTTTCTCTGTATATAGAGCCTGTGTTTATTTAGCTCCATGAAAAAGAGGTTTTGAGCCCCAATTTTGTTTTGTAGATGCACCAAGCTGTTGTCAAAGTTTCTGTCCGGTAACGTGTTGAACCACAGAGATTATTCTGTGAAGAAGATCCTGGTGAATCTTGTTTATTTGCAAAGTGAATTGTATTCACAGTCTGGTGTCTGAGTTATAAAACCAGTCAGGATATGATGTTTTGTTGGAAATGTGATTGTAGAAGCTGCTAATGATTTCTTAGCTGTGTTAGCCTGTGACTGGATGCTAGCGTGTCCACATGTGCTCCCTGGGCTAACTTGTGTTGTTAGTTTCAGCTAACACACCATGTGAGACACTTTCCATGGTTCCTAGTACACTGTTCCTAGTACACCTAGTACACTGATAAGAGAATCGATTCTCTTATCGATTCTTATTTTTTAAAACGGAGAACACTAAGGTCGATTAGCTTAGTACTTTGTTTTATATCTTCTCTTTGAACAAGATAGAAATTTAGGAGTAACATGGCCTTACAAACCCAACAGTGAGATCTTAAGAGATCCACAGCCTACGGCTCTTCAATGGGGTGTCACAGGGTCCCCAGGAAAAAAATTGTAAATGTGAAATAATAAAATAAATATTCCTCTGTAGCATTAACAAAGTATAACATAAATTATTCTGTAGCAATTACACAAGAATATCCACTAATGTCCCTGCCTACAATTAAACACATTCACTTACCGAAAATCGTGGGCATCTGCTGTGGCAAATGGGGCAAAGCCTTTTACCGCAAACTTACGGTGTGTTCACACCGAATGCGATAGGCGCGAGCAAAAACGCCCCAAACGCCCCTAATTTGATGCGTGCACGTTCGCACCTCGACGCGTGTCCAACAGAAATCCATCGTGCCTCAAAATTGCATACTTTGACGCGCGTAAACCGGAAATGTGGGAGGATGTTGTGCCAGACGGTATCATTGCTAGATGGCAGCTGTCGAGCTAGCACTTGAAGAGAGAGTCTCCCTTCTCTATTTACTGTGGAGAGCAGAGCAGCGGCGTTAAGGACGTCCTCCCCGTACCTGGATCTGGTCCTCCAGAGGTGTGAGCAGTTTGGTGAGTTTCACCACTTGCTCCAGGAGCTGCGCCTGGATGACGGCGATGACAGCGATATCACTGTCTTTCACTTGCTCAGTTTGAGGACCTGCTGTCCCGCGTCGGTCCCAGAATCGCCCACCTAGACACCAACTACAGGCGCTCAATCCCACCTGCAGAGTGCCCGTCCATCTGCCTGAGGTTAGTAAAAGTGTTTAATACAGTAGTCCTTTATTGATACATGTACTAATATATGCTAAACCATCCGTTTATACACTGCTAACATGGATGTGGTATGCCAGCAGTGAATGCCGTCGGTGTTTACTGATAGCAAACTGTGGTATGGAGACGACTGTTTATAATATTTCTAGTGATACTCGAAAGGTCTCATCAAGTCCCGATTTAATTCGATTTATGCTGTTATCAGTGTTTGCAATGATAGCATGGCTGTGGTGTCTATCTGTCACGGCGGGGTGCGCCGGTGTGTTTTTTGAAACAGGACCCAAAAGCAGATGTGGACGAGGAGTTGCAGGTTTAAACAAAAAGCGATCCTTTATTTGGATGATTGCAGGGTTACACATGGAACTCTAAGCAAACTAAAAACACTAAGAAACAAATACTATGAAGTTCTATGACTAAGACTATAACTACAACAATAACTATGACTGTGACTATGGTGGGGATTACAGACGACCTGACACCGACTGAGTGGAAACACATGGATTAAGTACACCTAAGGAGTGATCAGGGGAAGCAAATTCACATGGGGAAAAACAGCTGACAACAATTAACATAATGACAGGACAGGGGACCTGAAGCTACATACAATAAACAAAAACAACACAAGGATCCTTCAAAATAAAAGGGGAAACATAACGAGACCCAGACATGACTCGACCTTTGGCAAACAAAGAAAACTTGGACATGAAACCTGACAGATAAACACACGAAGACTTAACACAGAAAACTTCACACAGGGATGAGACAAATGGGGCTTGATAAATCATGAACTAAAACTAACCTAGGCATGACAGAATGTAATTAGATAACTGAAATGAACCTAGACTGAAAAGAATAACAAAACATCAAGAAATGCAGAATACTGGGTCACATGACCCAGGACCTTGACACTATCAGTGTATGCTCTCGGTGTTTGCTGATATCAAACTGTGGTACGAGAACCACTGAGTTAATCTTTGTAGTGATACTCACTCCTTTTTTTTATTTAGACCTGGTTTAATTCTGGTATAGTTGAATATATGTATATAATCCCTGCAGCAGTCAGACTCTATAACAGGGGTCACAAGCCTTTCTTAAATCTGAGAGCTAAAATTGTGAACAGTTTGGTTCATCTTTAGTTATATGGTTCTATTTAGCATATTGGTCTAAGGAGCTTGGAAAGAAAAGTGTCTGGATTTGATGTTTTTATCCATGGCGTTAATGTGCGCAGTGAAGGATTCCACTTCTTGTGTTTTGATTTTGACCCAGGTGTCGTCTACATATCTGTACCAGTGGCTGGGTACTCTCCCTTTAAAAGAGTCAAGAGCCTTTCTTTCCACTTCCTCCATGTAAAGGTTGGCTACAATAGGTGACACGGGGGAGCCCATTGTAGCCAACCTTTACATGGAGGAAGGGTCAAAATCAAAAGACAAGAAGTGGAATCCTTCACTGCGCACATTAACGCCATGGACAAAAACATCAAGTTCACCAGGGAAGACACAAAGGACAACTGCTTGCCTTTCCTGGACTGCGCTGTGCACATTGAAGAAAACGGCAACCTCAACATTGAAGTTTACCGGAAGCCCACAAACACGGACCAGTACCTCCTCTTTGACTCCCATCACCCTCTGGAACACAAACTTGGAGTAATCAGGACCCTACACCACCGGGCAGAACATGTTCCCTCTAAGCCTGAAGGGAAAAAGAAGGAACACACACATGTAAAGGAAGCACTTAAAACATGTGGTTATCCTAATTGGGCGTTTATAAAGTCAGCAAAGATGCACAGAAAAGAAGATCAGACACCAGCGAGGGAGGATAAGAAAGACAGACGCAACAACATTGTCATCCCCTATGTAGCCGGTGTATCAGAGAAACTCAGGAGAGTTTTCTCCAAGCACGACATCCCAGTGTACTTCAGACCCAGCAACACACTCAGACAGAAACTGGTCCACCCTAAAGACAAAACTCCAAAACACAAACTTAACAATGTGGTGTATGCTGTACAGTGCAGCGAGGAATGCCCAGACCTCTACATTGGAGAGACCAAAAAGTCACTCCACAAGCGCATGGCACAACATAGAAGAGCCCCCTCAACGGGACAAGACTCAGCTGTTCATCAGCATCTTAAGGATAAAGGTCACTCTTTCGAAGATGCCAACGTTCAAATTTTGGACAGAGAGGACAGATGGTTTGAAAGAGGAGTGAAAGAAGCCATTTACGTCCACTGTGAGTGACCATCTTTGAACAGAGGCGGTGGTTTACGACACCAACTGTCTGCCATCTATAATCCAGTTTTGAGATTCCTTCCCAGACGGCTTAACGCCCACTCACATCTTGGGCCATCTGACCTCAGGAAATCACATGATAGGGTGGGGCCAGGTTTCACAATGAGCTCACCCGAAACCCTCACTGATTGGGACCCACACCCGCTTTCACACCTTGGCTCATGTGATTAGGTAGAGGATCATCAGGGGGTCCTTTGTCCCTCTTTGGGGGGAAACTCCCACTGGGTTTAAATCTGGGACTCGCCACCATTTGACCCTTAGAACTGAAGAAGCTTCTCGGATGAGAGGTGAAACGTCTTCAAGCAACTCAAAGAAGTCCAGACGCTTTTCTTTCAAAGCTCCTTAGACTACAATGACCTGGATGACTGAGAACCTTCACAGACATATTTAGCATATTCTATCTTGATATGCTGTCTTATCACAGGTTAATTTTTCAAAAATATTAACAATGATTTAAGCAAGGAAAGGGCTACATGTCAACATACAACTCTTTATTTCTATTAATGTCTTACTTCATTCCTACCTGACTGACATGTTGAGGAATTATAAGTGATTGGCTCACTGTAGTGGTAAAAGTTGCTACCAATCAAATTATGATATAATTTGTAATAAGATAAGATAAGATAACCTTTATTAGTCCCACACGTGGGAAATTTGTTTTGTCACAGCAGGAAGTGGACAGTGCAAAAGTTATGAGGGACAATTAGAATAAAATAAAATAAGAATAAATACAGTACCCAACTGTACAGAATAGAATAAAAATAGAATACTATATACAAATTTGATGTAATTTAAATCTGACATCACAAAAGTATTTTGGAATTTGAATAATGTATTTTGTAACTGCAGTACACATAATACTAATTTTGAACAATTTTGTCCAGGTCCCTTGCCACCGGGGACTCCTTCAGGACCATCGCGTTCAGTTTCAGAGTCGGTGTGTCCACGGTGTGCCAGATCACCCCCCAGGTAGCGACGGCCATCTGGGACTGTCTAGTGGACGACTTCATGGCTGTGCCTTCACCTGGAGACTGGCGGTCCATCACAGAGGGATTCCAGGAGCGCTGGAACTTCCCTCTCTGCTGTGGAGCTCTGGATGGGAAGCACGTCCAGACAAAGGCACCCCATATATCACATAGGAGACACACACATTGATATACACTAAATATTTATTCCATTTCTTTTTTTGTGGTGCCCAAATTTATGCACCTGCTTGATTTTGTTTAAACAATTATTGCACACTTTTTCTAATTCCAGTAAACTTCTTTTCACTTCTCAAATATCAATGTGTGTGTCTCCTGTATGATATATTTAACTGACATTTTTTATTGTAACAACCAACAATTTATACAGGAAAATACTGGCTATTAACAAGGTTGCCCAAACTTTTGCATCCCACTGTATTAGTATATTTTGTCATTAGTATAATATGAAATAAATTCTACATGTGTCAAGTCGTGTGCCAACATTTGCTGTGTAGTAGAACTGAGACATTAGTCATTATAAAAATTTATTTGAAATAATATTAAAATTCTCAAACAGAAAAACATTAAACATAAATATATAAAATATAAGTATTTAAAGAGAGACTGGAATAAAAAGGACCCAGCTGCTCTCCAGCGCAGGAACAAGGCTGAGGAGGAAATGCTCCATTGGAGACTGGCGTGGCCTCTTCAGGAACTCCAGGATGGCCAGCTCCACCGCCGATGGACCGTCCTGGGACCCGTCCCTCATCTGCCTCGGAGCTGTCCTCCTCTCTGGGCCTGTAGAACAGCACAAAACACAAGGAAAAGAGAAGGCTGATGCTAGATTTGCATTTCAACATTGAAAAAAAAAAGCAACAATAGGATATAATCAGATTGGTTGTAGATATTTAGTAAAGGTGATCACAAGGGAATCCCACCGAGTAAAAAGCTATCAGTGCATGCTGTACATCTGATGCTACAATTACATACCTGTGGGTGCAGCAGCAGGAGCTGAGGGACTGGGGAGCAAGGAGAAGCAACAGGGGATGCTGTGCCGCAGAATCAGCTGGTTCTATCAAGACAATATTAAATGTTAACAGGTTTTAAACAATAGTCATAGCGAAAGTATATACAGTGGTCCCTCATTTATTGCAGCAGGTGTTGTCAGAATAACTAGCCCCTCGCCATGCACTTTATACACTTTTTTTCCCCCACACACATGAACATTAGTCACAGTTCTCACAAGTTGATTCTCAAAGTGCAAACCTTTGTAGATTGCAAAACGTAAAAGTATTATTACAGTATGCTGTGTTTTGTCTTCATCTGCCACTTTCGTGCGCCTTTTTCCCTCGCGGTGCAGGTGTCTATTTCCGAATGAGGGTCATAGTTATGAGTGTTTTTGTGTTGTTTTTTCTATTGGACGTGATGGTTATCAAAACAAAACATGATAAATTTGACAAGCGCAGGTGACACAGCACGGAGGGGATTTGTCAATCAGGCTGCAGAATGCAATGCTGTACTGTGCAAAAATAAATAAATTAAAAAAAATAAATCGGCTAAAAAGCGAGGCAGTGACGGATAAGCGGGACCACTGTGTGCTGTTTATTAATAAACAAAATATATTCCTATATGACAACATGCATAAAAGCAGAACGGTATTTGTACATCAGTGGGAAAATAGCGGTGGCTTGCTAGCTTTTGTGCGGCTTCCTCGGGTCAGTGAAAAATTTCAAAAGAGAAATGAATGAACTTACCAGGTTGCCCGATCTCTTCACATTTCTTCCTCCAAGCTCGGTCCTTTATATTCCTGTCTCGGTACACAAAGCAGCTGGTGTCGTGCAGCTCCGGGTTGTTTGCTACGGCGTTGATTAGCCTTCCCTCCATCGGAGAATGAAGGGCTTTGGCTGGATCTGCCCCTGTGACCTAGGTTACAGACACGTCACCAGGCTCCTGATTGGTTGTCGCGGCGCGATTTGACGCTGGAGTTCAGATTTTCCAACTCGAGCGGTAGAGGCAAAACACGCGTATGCACAAAATGCAACACAAAAACTCACGCGCGTGTTTTTTTTTTCGCGAGTCAAACGCGCCAGACGTGGTACACTGACGCGCGTTTTGCGGGTTTTGGCGTTTTCGCGACACAAATCTGCTTCCGAATTTTCGCCGGACGCGCAATCGCGTGTCATCGCGCTCTTTCCATTGACTTTACATGTAAACCTGATGCTCTGGCCGCCTCTATCGCGTTCGGTGTGAACACACCGTTAGTCACTGCTCAGTGACATTCGTCTATCTTGGCGTGAAAGAACACGCTACCAGTAGACTGCAGCGACAACTGCCAGCATCTGAGCCAGCCAGACTCTGTCTGTCTCTCTCATCATGGTCACCTAAATGCAGCGCACAGTAATGGCAGGTTTTGTAATAAGGCAGATCTGGCTAACATAATATGCACCGTTAGTTGATTATTTACCTGCCGCATTAACGGGAGAGGACGTGCAAACGTGATAACGGAATCTTTTGCAAAAATGGCAAATGATTCCAAGGAATTGAAACAGTGGGAACCGGTTCTCAACCCATCCCTACACACACTTTTTATTTTAGTAGGAAAAGTCAGACTTTGAGCTGTGACATTCAATCTTTGGCTTTTTCTCGGTGAGAAAAGTATTTTACATGATTATAATATAAAACTAAAGTCTTTGTAGATGTTACAGATGTTATTCAGTCATTCCTTGACAAACATTTAAAAAATGAACAGCTGTAAGCAAACAAACATCAGCTAACATGTAGATACTAAACCTTTTAATCTCACTGCAGTGAAAATGAACTGCAACTTTAATTTGATGACATTAAACTAAATGGACTTTTTTTATTTTCTATACTTTAGGTGAGCAACGCACGAGCAGTTATTGTGACATTAAAATACAAACGACTCATTTGGGGATTTTGTTTCCACCTCTCATGATCTTATCTTATATTTGACTGGTCTTTATAAACAGCTCCACTCTGCCTGATCTGAACTGTAAGTGTTGATAAAATACTTTGTATGTTCCTATTTAATGTCTGCATGAACACAAGTTTGTGTGTCTGCATGTTTATTCCTGGAGGTGAGCCTGTATATGACAGCACTGTTTAATATTATATCTGCACATCTGCTTTAGTACAAATGCTTAAAAAGGTTAAAGTCCTGACTTTGAGTCTCCACTGTGAGTAGCTCAGCAGCTCTGAGAACTCTCTAAAGTTTTCTTCATCCTGATCACCATCCTCACTCGGGGCTGTTGGAGCGTCCATGAGTGTTACTGAGTGTTCTCAATAAAGTTTGTTTGAAAGGAAAAACACCATCAGTCTGTTAAGTCATGTGCAAATGTAGAGAATCTGTGAGCTACGTTCACAAACAGGTTGGATCACTCTGAACGACAGCGATTAGAGGAGGTTCTTCCATCAGTACCAAGCTCTGCTGATTTTCATTATTTTAATAAAACTTGCTCAGTGAAAAACAGAGTGAAATCAGACAAGACTGAGTCCACTTTAAATCTGACGAAACAAAGTTAAACAGGAACTCATCTGAAGATCAGCCTCCTCCCTGTAAGGGGAAAATTCTTATTAAGTCTCCACCTGTGCTCCTTCAGGTGAAGCCCCGCCTCCTTCCAGGAGTCACCTGTGTGTCCCTGTTTGGTGTGCAGCTGTGGAGCTTGTTGTTGTTGGTGTTTGAAGAAACTGTAAGTTTGCTTGGTTTCCTCCTTTAACAGTTTGTCTTTAGGAACTTTATGAGCAGATCAGGAAGTGAGACGTTTGTATTTACATAAAATAAAACAAATGATTTGATTATTGGCTGAATCCACTCTGGTTATCAGTCAGTAACTCTGCACTCAAACATTTGTCTTTGATAAACAGTTTAAAATGATCTGAATGAAACTTTGGATCCAACATCACTGGTGGAACAATGATCGTCCCTTTAACTGGAAACAGATGAAACCAGTTTGTTCTTCAGAAGCCGACATTCAGGTTTTACTGAGTGACGTCAAAACAACATGAAGCTGCTCCAGCTCAGTTCAGGGTCACTGCAAACAGAGATAATCAGAAGTAAATACAGACTCTCTCACACACCATCAATATTTCAGGATGTTTTCACTGCAGTTTAAATCCTACATATACTTGATGTTAATGCAGGAGTAAAGTCTCCCAGAATCAAACACATTTAGAATAAAAGAATAGAATAGAATAATCCTTTAATTGTCCCACAAGGGGAAATTTGGTTGTAACAGCAGCCAGAAAGACACATATACAAACAAACAGTACACCGGACACAGAACAGAAACATACACAATTTTTCTTACATATTTACATTAAGGACAATGGTTACTATAAACAGAGTACTGTACAGTTATTAAATTAAATACAAATAACTACAGATAAGACGCAGACCAGGTTGTAGTGCGAATCGGTTGGTTAACTTATTGCAGTTACAGCGCAGATGTAAACATCTATGTTTGTTGGGAGCAGTTCTGATTGTACAGTCTGACAGCTGAAGGGAGGAAGGACCTGCGGAAACGCTCCTTCATGCATCTAGGATGCAGCAGTCTGTCACTGAAGGAGCTCTGCAGTTCAGCAACATTTACATGCATGGAGTGGGAGACTCTGGCCATCAGAGATGTTATTTTGGCCAGAGTCCTTCTGTCTCCCACCACCTGCACTGGGTCCAGGGTGCATCCCAGAACAGAGCTGGCCTTCCTGATGAGTTTATCCAACCTCTTCCTCTCAGCTGCCGATAAACTGCTGCTCCAACATCCCACACTGTAAAAAATGACAGATGCCACCACAGAGTCATAGAAGGTCTTTAAAAGCGCTCCCTGGACTCCAAATGACCTCAGCCGCCTCAGCAGGTATAGTCTGCTCTGACCCTTCCTGTAAAGAGCATCAGTGTTGTGGCTCCAGTCTAGTTTATTATTCAGGTGAACACCCAGGTACCTATAAGAGTCCACTATCTCAATGTCCACTCCCTGGATGTTCACCGGTGTCAGTGTGGTGGGTCTGCATCTCCGGAAGTCCACCACCAACTCCTTGGTTTTCCCGGCGTTGATCAGCAGGTGGTTCTGCTGACACCAATTCAATCTCTGCTCTGTGTGCTCACAAACATCCGCAGACCTGCGCTCAGTGTGTTTCGCGCACACAACATCTCTGTTTAGCTTAGCCCAGGAAAATATCCCAGAATGCATTTTGTCCACAACTCAAATGAGGCAGTGGTACAGTAATACAGAGTGGCAGAGTTTGAAATATACATATCTCTACATATCTCACAAAATAAACTTTCAAGATATTTTCAGGCTAGATTGTTGCTGTGCAATCTTCAAATATCTGCTCAATTTATCAAGACATCACATATTTCCAATAGTTGTGGGAGATGCCTGTTACCAACCAGCTGACCGCACAGCTGGACCGACCATCAGGCATACCAAGCATGATGACCAATGATGATTTTTCTTTTTTTTTTTCTTTTTTTATACCACTACACAAACAAACAATGTTTTTCCCTTTGGCCTAATATTACCTGAGAAGTTGAAAACATCAACCTACATCAGCTTATGAGGTTTTTACTACATTCAGGTTATTGATGTATTATTGATGTATTCCAAACAGATCAGTTGTTTGTGGCTGACACAGTAAGAACTTGACATAAATGTATTTATACGGTGTGAGACACTGACTTTGTTCATTCTGTTTCTTCTGATTTAAATCATCTTCTCGTGTTACTATAGAAAGATGATGAAAGAACCTGTAGAGGAACCGCCAATCAAAGAAGCTTCATCAGCAGGTAGGAGATCAGTGGTTTGTCTGATAAGAAGTATGAGGTAGTCTCTTCTTTTTGTAAAAGCTTTCAAATAGCATTTTTACATGCTAATGTACAGTATATATTTGTCCATATATATTCAGACACTGAAATGATTTGTATTTTTACTCGTTAATTGAAACATATTCCATTTATATAATGGGCATGATATAATGTGTAGACTCTCAGCAGGGTATCCACATTCAAATTGGATGAGGGGTTTGGGAGTTTCAGCTCCTTAACATGTACCACCCACTTTTTAAAGGGACCAAAAATAATTCGACAATTGACTCACCTTTTGATTATCTTAAATATAAAGAACCTTGGTCAACAGCTGTTGTTTTAAATGTGCTCTATAAAGAAGTGACTTCGACTAATGTTTAGTGTTGATCTGAGACAGGACAGAAGTAGCCAAATGATTTGAGGTGTTCAGAGACAAACTATCTGCTCAAATCCAGTTAAATGCAGTCAAATTTATTGGGAGGTATTTCATAATACAGATGGACAATGGACCCAAAACATACAGCCAAAGTTATTCAATTTGTCCAATTACTTTGAACCCTTCAAATGAAGGATTACAGATTTTTATACAGCATTTTTTAAGTCAACGAATTACAGGTGAAAGTCTGCACTTCAACTGCAGTTGTTTTATTTAAAGTTCATTATGATAATGTACACAATCAAAATTAGAAAAAAAATACCAAGAAAAAAAAACCCTTTCTCTCCAAATATATATGGACCTAACTGTATGTGCTTTTATTGTGATTAAAAAGAGTTTTATTGTCACAATTAGGGATGGATATCGTTTAGGTTTTATCCGATACCGGTGCCAAACCGGCACTTTTGAAACGGTGCCGGTGCATAAACGGTGCTCAAACTGGTGCTTAAAGAATGGAGAACACAAAATTGGTCCAAAAACCTCTCATTTTCAGCTGGGTTTTTTTTTTTGTAAAAAGATAACAATGTTAGCCTTTTCTGCAGCTATGGGGCATACAGTGGGGCAAAAAAGTATTTAGTCAGCCACCGATTGTGCAAGTTCCCCCACTTAAAATGATGACAGAGGTCAGTAATTCGCACCAGAGGTACACTTCAACTGTGAGAGACAGAATGTGAAAAAAAAAATCCATGAATTCACATGGTAGGATTTGTAAAGAATTTATTCGTAAATCAGGGTGGCAAATAAGTATTTGGTCAATAACAAAAATACAACTCAATACTTTGTAACATAACCTTTGTTGGCAATAACAGAGGTCAAACGTTTACTATAGGTCTTTACCAGGTTTGCACACACAGTAGCTGGTATTTTGGCCAATTCCTCCATGCAGATCTTCTCGAGAGCAGTGATGTTTTGGGGCTGTCGCCGAGCAACACGGACATTCAACTTCCGCCACAGATTTTCTATGGGGTTGAGGTCTGGAGACTGGCTAGGCCACTCCAGGACTTTCAAATGCTTCTTACGGAGCCACTCCTTTGTTGCCCGGGTGGTGTGTTTTGGATCATTGTCATGTTGGAAGACCCAGCCGCGTTTCATCTTCAAAGTTCTCACTGATGGAAGGAGGTTTTGGCACAAAATCTCACGATACATGGCCCCATTCATTCTGTCCTTAACACGGATCAGTCGTCCTGTCCCCTTGGCAGAAAAACAGCCCCATAGCATGATGTTTCCACCCCCATGCTTCACAGTAGGTATGGTGTTCTTGGGATGCCACTCAGTATTCTTCGTCCTCCAAACACGACGAGTTGGGTTTATACCAAAAAGTTCTACTTTGGTTTCATCTGACCACATGACATTCTCCCAATCCTCTGCTGTATCATCCATGTGCTCTCTGGCAAACTTCAGACGGGCCTGGACATGCACTGGCTTCAGCAGCGGAACACGTCTGGCACTGCGGGATTTGATTCCCTGCCGTTTTAGTGTGTTACTGATGGTGACCTTTGTTACTTTGGTCCCAGCTCTCTGCAGGTCATTCACCAGGTCCCCCCGTGTGGTTCTGGGATCTTTGCTCACCGTTCTCATGATCATTTTGACCCCACGGGATGAGATCTTGCGTGGAGCCCCAGATCGTGGGAGATTATCAGTGGTCTTGTATGTCTTCCATTTTCTGATGATTGCTCCCACAGTTGATTTTTTCACACCAAGCTGCTTGCCTATTGTAGATTCACTCTTCCCAGCCTGGTGCAGGTCTACAATACTTTTCCTGGTGTCCTTCGAGAGCTCTTTGGTCTTGGCCATGGCGGAGTTTGGAGTCTGACTGTTTGAGGCTGTGGACAGGTGTCTTTTATACAGATGATGAGTTCAAACAGGTGCCATTCATACAGGTAACGAGTGGGGGACAGAAAAGCGTCTTACAGAAGACGTTACAGGTCTGTGTGAGCCAGAGATTTTCCATGTTTGAGGTGACCAAATACTTATTTGCTACCCTGATTTACGAATAAATTCTTTACAAATCCTACCATGTGGATTCATGGATTTTTTTTTCACATTCTGTCTCTCACAGTTGAAGTGTACCTCTGGTGCGAATTACTGACCTCTGTTATCATTTTAAGTGGGGGAACTTGCACAATCGGTGGCTGACTAAATACTTTTTTGCCCCACTGTATATGGTATCACTCTTGGCTAGAAGCAGTGCTTAAACAATGGAAAAAACACAAACTTTGTCCAAAAATCTCTCATGTTTAACTGTTTTCCACTTTTTCTTTGGTCATTTTAGCCTTTTTGGGCAGGGTGAAGGGAGTATCTGCCATCAAACAAGAAGACAGCCGCATGTAACTACGACGGTGTTTGCTAGTTCACCTTACATGCATTAATGTAATAACGTGGTTAGCCTACTCAACGTTAATTACACACGAACAACATTAAGCTACTCATGCAGAGAAGAACGGCTGCTGCTGCCATCATCATCCGTCATCATTTCTGCTACGCTGACAGGGCTAGGGGCCAGGACTCTCCTCTTCGGGTTTTTGGGGGATGTTGCTAACTCCGGGTCCGATAACAGGCACCACTCCCGCAGTAGTTGTGCACGGTGTGAGGTCTCGCAGCAAGCTATCAAACACAGCGCATTTCTCGACTTTAAAAAAACCCGCTATGCGTCGCCAGGTGTTTCATCTGATTCAGGTGTTACCTCCTTTGACAGTATCACAGTATCACCTTAAAGCACTTGTTGCAGGCTGCTGAGTTTGCATCTTTTGCTGTGAAGTACAGCCAGACTTTTGACCGCTTTGTCTTGGGCATTTTTAATCTGTAACTCTGCTCTAAAAGAACGTACGTACCTGGCCCCGCCTACTACCCTCGGAAACGTAAAATGATTGGCTAGAATTGGCTCAGGAAAAAAAAGCACCAAAATAAAGCACCGAAATGTGCGCTGTTTTTCGGTCTGGTTACTACCGTTTATGTCAGAACCGGTGCCCGGTACCCATCCCTAGTCACAAGTCTCATTGAAATGTGTTTTAACATGTCTTAATCCTTTTTTGAAACATTTCCTTTAAAGACCAAGGTTTGAGTATGACGCATGTTTATATCTCTTTCATTTTCCTGCAGCAGAAGAGCTTGCCACTGTGCGCACAGAGTTTGTGTCAAGGGTGTCAACAGAAATCCTCACACAGCTCCTTGAGGCCCTTGTAACAACTCATGTCTTCAATGATTTGGAAAAACGGAGGATACTAGAGGGGAACCCAGTCACAGCAGATAGGGCACGCTGCACCATCGACATAGTGATCAATAAAGGAAACAAAGCCAGCAGGATAATGATCAGCCATCTTTGTACCAAAGATCCATGTCTCTGGTCTGAGCTATGTTTATCCTCTGATCAGCAACGTTTGTTGAAATGTAAGAGGGGCAATAACCTCTTCTATGACATACATTTTGATTTATTAAAGGGCTGCTCATAGAAAGAACATTTCCCAAAAGGCCATGGAGCAATTTTTAAGGTCATCATAGATCTATGAAATGTTATTAGTATAATTAATGTTAATAATAGGGTCTACTAAGTCATAGGAAAGTAAAGCCTGCAATGATCTTATAACACTGATGAAACGCTAATGAATTAATACATGTTCGGTATTAAGTGAAATATTGGACTATTATTAATCAGAAGGTTTAGGAATGGCTACTGGAGCTGATGGTCAGTAATTATTAAATACACAGCACTAAATGCTTTTGGAGGTACTATGTATTTAAGCAAAACCAAAGAAAATTAACAAGGGAAGAAAAAGGAAAACTTAAATATTGACTCCTGCTGCAGTGGTTCAATCTAAAACCCAATTAAGGTGGACAAAGACAACGAAATAATCCTTAAATCAAGCAATACAGATTCTCAAGTTCAACAATGTTCCCCATAAGTAACACACAACAATATCAAAAACACTGGTCCACACTGAAGAGGAAAAGTCCATGAATTCTATCTGAGTGTCCATGAGAGATGTCCAAGCGCCATTGTCCATAAACGGGGGAACGGTGTGTATGATTGTGGTAATCAGTGTAATTGGAAAAATGAGTTCAGAGAGGGGGACAGAGCGTTGTCTTTGACAACATCTTACCAGACCAGTGGAAGCTTCAATGCAGAGTGATTCCTGCTCCCAGCCGTTCGTTGGCTCACCAAACTTTTTAAACCCCAAAATGGTCACCTGGCCTGGATCAAATAAACAGGGCCAATAAGAAATCACAAGAATAATATGAAAATCGCAGCCAGTTAGGCTAAATACATGAAGGTACTCTTGTGTACACAATTTATAAATAAACTGTATAGTTAATCAATAAGGATTTAACTAAACAGTTTAAATGCTACAGATTGCATTGCTTAAAAAACGATTGTTATCTAACAAATATCAGTCAAACTCAATACAGTGCTTCAAATTATTTGGACCGGCAGCAGCCTATTAGATTAGATAGATTAGATTAAATGAAAACTTTATTAATCCATCGAGTGGTTCCTGTCAGTTTCCAGCAGTACAGCACCAACTGAAGTTGCATGTTACAGATACAATAAGGGGAATGAGAGTAAGGATATAAGCATAAACACACCATATATACACATGTACACATATATAAATACAGAATATATATTATGGATAAATAGGATTGCACATTTGAGTGAATATATTGCACAGTGATTATTGCACAGTCGAGTATAAGAAAAAAACAAATATTGCGAATATTGCACAGTGTAAAAAAGCACTACAGCTCAGTTGTTCCCGCCCTCCTTTGTCCCCCTGTTTCTCCTCCCTCTCCCCTGCAGTGACGAGTTAAACAGTTTGATGGCGTGTGGGACAAAGAAGTTTTTAAGTCTGTTGGTTTTTGACTTTGGGAGAAGCAACCTGTCACTAAATAGGCTCCTCTGATTGTTTACGACCGTGTGCAGAGGATGCCCGGCATTGTCCATAATGTCCAGCAGTTTCTTTAATCTCCTGTAGGAGCCATATGAGTTGTTCCTTTTTTTGATTAAGTGGGTTGGATTAAATGCACTCACTGTATTGGTGCATGGGTGTGGGGCGTGTTTCATGGGTGTGTTAGGTAATAAATGTGGTTGCACTCACCTGTTCACTGCACCTGATATTGATGAGCAGAAAGTTAGGGTGAGCATGAGGGGAAACCTTCTGTTGACCGCAGCTTGAGTCATTTTGATGCATTTTTGACTATAACTTGAAGTATGGTTTATACACTAATTTATGCCATAGGCCAATGTTGTAGTGTGACATAGTAATTGGTGCAATTCTTTGTGAATTGCAGTTATTTTGTTTGTGCAGTCTATGCATTTGTTTAATATTTTGATCACATGTGCTGATTTGTATAGTGGACATTACCATGTGGAATAAAAGGAGCAAATAGTACAGAAGTGCATCTAATGTGTTTATTGTTGCGCGTCATCAGTGTCCTCATGTTTACCCTGCCGCGGCCATTGGTTGGAGGAGCAGCAACAGTCCTTTTCTCTGCCACTGTCACCAGAGTCCTTCTTTGCTGTGCTGCTCCCCCAGCACACCACAGCATAGAAAAGTACTCCTGCAACCACCAACTGGTAAAACATCCTCAGGAGCTTCCTGCAGATGTTGAAAGACCTCAGCCTCCTGAGGAAGTACAGTCGGCTTTCGCCTTTTATACAGATGTTGCATGACCAGTCCAGTTTGTTGTCCACCCACAGCCCGAGGTATGGGTTGATCACCTCCACTTCCTCTATCTGAACTGGCAGTGGACCTGGTCTGGACCTCCCGAAGTCCACAACCAGTTCCTTGGTCTTTGACGTGTTGAGTTACAGGTGGTTTCTGTGACTCCATATGACAAAGTTCCTCACCAGACTGTACTCCTCTTCCTGATCATCCCAGATACATCCCATGATGGCCGTATCGTCTGCAAACTTCTGAATGTGGCATAATTCAGAGTTATAGCAGAAGTCAGAGGTGTACAGGGTGAAGAGAAGAGGGGACAGCACAGTTCCCTGTGGTGCTCCTGTGCTGCTGACCACAGTATCAGACGTGATGTCCTTCAGCCTAAGGTACTGTGGTCTGTCAGTGAGGTAGTCGGAGAGCCAAGCAACCAGGCAAGGGTTCACCTGCATCCTGTTTAGTTTTTCCTGAAGCTGACAGGGCCGGATTGTATTAAAGGCACTTGAAAAGTCAAGAAACAGTATCCTGACCGTGCCTTTTCCCTTGTCCAGGTGTGAGTGGGCTCTGTGTAGGAGGTACAGGATGGCATACTGAAGCACATCCCAGTCTGTGGTGTCATAGCAGTCTCTCAGAGCTTCCTCCTTTTCTGGGTTCCATCTTCCGATGGAGCGTGATGTGACAGGCTGCCTTTGGACAAGGGGTTTGTATTGTGGCTGTAAGTAGACCAGGTTGTGGTCTGACATCCCTAGTGGGGGGAGGGGGGTGGCTCTATATGCATCTCTCACATTAGCATACAGCAAGTCAATTGTCCTGTTGCTCCATGTGGGACAATTCACAGACTGGTGAAAAGCAGCCAAAAAAAGGTGAAAGACTAGTCTAAAACAGTTAAAAGTTAAGAAACAAGCACGGTGTTGCAGAGCTACTTGGAAAGGCTGCCATCACTCCAGCGCCACATGTGCATTAGTGGCGTCAGCTGCTAGCATCACAAACAGTCAACTAAGAGTTCAAACTCGCCAATTCCATTCTCTTCGGTGTACGACAACACTATACAGCTCTGGCTCACAGTAATCGGCGTCTAAGTTGCATAAGTGTATAGTGGGTGTTTAAAAAAATGCATTAAAAAAGGGAAAAGTAGGTGTTTGGAAAAACAAACCTGCAACAGTGTGTCGCATGGCTTGCCTCCACGCATCTGACGGGAGGAAGCGGGTCAGGCTTAGCTATCATCTACATGCCATCTGATTGGCTGAGCATAGTCATATGATTGAAGTCATGTAACTTAGGTACCTATTTGTGATGTGTTCAATGGCAGGAAAACTGTAGGTAATTACTAAAATCTAGTAAAACAGATTTTACTCTGGGTTACAATGATTATAAATCCATGTCGGAAAGAGCGCTCTGAGCACAACCATAGCATGTACAAAAACCTCTTTGAAAAAGTAATGTGGTGGAAAATGATATATGTTGTACTAAAACGCAAGGATTTTAAGTGTGTTATACTTACAGAGTAGCAAACTAAAGTATTACACTTGAGAGAAGTTTTTTTCACATAAGCATTTGACAGAAAATACACTGCACAGAATTACTGTTTTAACCAGCTATTCTTCAACATAGAATTACTTAGCTTTAGTTTTCATTTAGTTAAAACCATGCAAACTAATTGTGTTACTTGTCACTTGTGACTTCTTGAGTGCTTCCGTAAAGAAAAACGATTGCATTCTTCTAAGAGGCACAATGTGTATAAATCCCCTTTATAATTTAATATGAATCACTGAAATTTCCCCAGACGCTCATTTTAAAAAGTAGAGGTAGCATTAGACGGACATCTTCAATGTGATAGACTTTGGTGAAAAGATCTGGAGAAGAGGAAGAGAGTTGAAAAGCTGTGTAGTCTGTACATGTTGCCATTGGTTACATATGAAAAGCCAAAAAGCCAAATGGAATTTTAAATGTGTAGGATTTAAAACATTTAATGAGTTAAAGCTTCACATTTAATGACATACATATAAATAAATACATACATACATGAATAAAAATTGAAAAACTGTACACTGGTCTATATACAGTGGCTTGCAAAAGTATTCAGCCCCCTTGAACTTTTCCACATTTTGTCACATTACAGCCACAAACATGAATCAATTTTATTGGAATTCCACGTGAAAGACCAATACAAAGTGGTGTACACATGTACACGTGAGAAGTGGAACGAAGTGGAACGAAAATCAGACATGATTCCAAACATTTTTACAAATAAATGACTGAAAAGTTATGGATAACCACACGACTTCATTTTAAAAATTAATTTCACTACTGAATGTGAAGAAGGTCAGCAGCTTTTTGGTGCTTGCCCACTTCATCATCACGCTGGTAACGGCAAATACTAATTTGTGTCTCTCCTCCTGGCAGATTTGCTGTAGTGCAAAAACTGCAAGAAGTAAAACTAAAGATCAGAATGTAAACAATGTCCAACATCCAAGCTATTCAGTTTAATACTAATGAGACTGAAATCATTTTGTCTTACGTTTTATAGCAGGATAGTGAAGTTATAAAGTAGAACATTTCTTCATTGAGATAATTTCAGATCTGAGTAGATTTGAGGAAAAATTATGATTCTCTAAATATATTTCTAATATTTCGTGGAAATATGAGATGCTTAAGGAGAAGTCTCAATTTGATTCAACATCAAAGTACTCAAACATTGGGTGATATTTAAACAATTTAACAAGATGGCAATAAACGGATATATAAACATGTGTTGGCACTGTATAAACTGCAACAGCCTAATAGCCTATCTGCTGTTTTTAATTCAGATACTCTTAAAAATTGTCAGCCTGGGCTTAAATCTAAACTGAGGAAGAAGTTCCAGTGTGTGTTTGAGGGCATCGCTAAAGCAGGAAACCCAACCCTTCTGAATCAGATCTACACAGAGCTCTACATCACAGAGGGAGGGACTGCAGAGGTCAATGATGAACATGAGGTCAGACAGATTGAAACAGCGTCCAGGAAACCAGACAGACCAGAAACAACAATCAGACAAGAAGACATCTTTAAAGCCTCACCTGGAAGAGATGAACCAATCAGAACAGTGCTGACAAAGGGAGTGGCTGGCATTGGGAAAACAGTCTTAACACAGAAATACACCCTGGACTGGGCTGAAGACAAAGCCAACCAGGACATCCAGTTCATATTTCCATTCACTTTCAGAGAGCTGAATGTGCTGAAAGAGGAAAAGTTCAGCTTGGTGGAACTTGTTCATCACTTCTTTACTGAAACCAAAGAAGCAGGAATCTGCAGCTTTGAAGACTTCCAGGTTGTGTTCATCTTTGATGGTCTGGATGAGTGTCGACTTCCTCTGGACTTCCACAAAACTACAATCCTGACTGACCCTAGAAAGTCCACCTCAGTGGATGTGCTGCTGATAAACCTCATCAGGGGGAAACTGCTTCCCTCTGCTCGCCTCTGGATAACCACACGACCTGCAGCAGCCAATCACATCCCTCCTGACTGTGTTGGCATGGTGACAGAGGTCAGAGGGTTCACTGACCCACAGAAGGAGGAGTACTTCAAGAAGAGATTCAGAGATGCGGAGCAGGCCAACAGGATCATCTCCCACATCAAGACATCACGAAGCCTCCACATCATGTGCCACATCCCAGTCTTCTGCTGGATCACTGCTACAGTTCTGGGGGATGTGCTGGAAACCAGAGAGGGAGGACAGCTGCCCAAGACCCTGACTGAGATGTACATCCACTTCCTCGTGGTTCAGGCCAAAGTGAAGAAGGTCAAGTATGATGGAGGAGCTGAGACAGATCCACACTGGAATAAAACGAACAGGAAGATGATTAAATCTCTGGGAAAACTGGCTTTTGATCAGCTGCAGAAAGGAAACCTGATCTTCTATGAATCAGACCTGACAGAGTGTGGCATCGATATCAGAGCAGCCTCAGTGTACTCAGGAGTGTTCACACAGATCTTTAAAGAGGAGAGAGGACTGTACCAGGACAAGGTGTTCTGCTTCATCCATCTGAGTGTTCAGGAGTTTCTGGCTGCTCTTCGTGTCCATCTGACCTTCATCAACTCTGGAGTCAATCTGCTGGAAGAACAACAAGTAAAACTATGGTCTAAATTATTTAAGAAGAAAATTAGTTTAAAATCTGTCCACCAGAGTGCTGTGAACAAGGCCATACAGAGTCCAAATGGACACCTGGACTTGTTCCTCCGCTTCCTCCTGGGTCTTTCACTGCAGACCAATCAGACTCTCCTACGAGGTCTGCTGACACAGACAGGAAGTAGCTCACAGACCAATCAGGAAACAGTCCAGTACATCAAGGAGAAGCTCAGTGAGAATCTGTCTGCAGAGAAAAGCATCAATCTGTTCCACTGTCTGAATGAACTGAATGATCGTTCTCTAGTGGAGGAGATCCAACAGTCCCTGAGATCAGGACGTCTCTCCACAGATAAACTGTCTCCTGCTCAGTGGTCAGCTCTGGTCTTCATCTTACTGTCATCAGAAAAAGATCTGGATGTGTTTGACCTGAAGAAATACTCTGCTTCAGAGGAGGCTCTTCTGAGGCTGCTGCCAGTGGTCAAAGCCTCCAACAAAGCTCTGTAAGTACATTTGTACTCATGTCTTTACTTTAACATCCAACTGTGTCAGTAATTTTGTTTTATCCGCCTTTATGTCTTTGTATGAATTTGTCTCATGAAGCTTTGGAATTGCTACAATAAAACTGTAATCTCTTTGATGGCTGAAGAACTTGGTGTACTTGAGACACTGAATGCACCGTAAACTATGATCATCAGTGCTGTTGTTGTGTTATCAGTCTTTATTTAAAAGCTCCATGTGTCACGGTACTGGGTATGTGACCCAGTGTTTTCTTTTTTTGTTTATTGTTTGATTATTGTTATTTTCTCAGTGTTTCCTACTTTATTTTTTGTCTGGTGTGTCTTTGCCTTTGTGTTTAGGTTCACTTCCCCGGTGAGGTAATTAGGTTCATGTGTGTCAGCTGTTTCCCCATGTGTTCCTACTTCCCCTGATCACCTCCTGTGTATTTAAGTCCTTTGTTTTCTGTGTTTCATTGTCAGGTCGTCTGTTATAATCACCACAGTTATCATAGTCTGTCATAGTCACTCCACACCATTGGATTGGATGAATGCCTTCATTTGTCGGTTGCAGTTGCCTGCAACTGAAATTACTAACCTTGCCAACCGTACATACAATACAAAAACATCACATTGGGGAGACCTGTCTCCAGATATAGGTAGCATGATAGTTGTTTGCACTTTTATTTTACTGCTTGGCAACAAGTGAAATGGCCATGTTGTTTTAGGTCTCAACGCACCTGAGCCACAACTCAGGCCTGCAACGAGGTGTTTGGTAGCAAAAAAGGAAAAACAGTGAAATGTGTAACACAGAAGGGTATTCCAGGAGGAAAAAAAAATTCTGCTCATGTATGAGGAGAAAACAAAACTTCCATACCATATAAAGAAAGCACACATATCATCACACCATAACACCATGAAACACAGACAAGCAACATAGGGGAGTATCCCAATGTACATATCTGATCACACCTTCGGCTGAGCCGCTGTCCACATCGGAAGGAAGTTAAGCATGGGAGGAGGCGTTGGATTCAGGGAAGGGAGGGTGGTGGTGAGGGCATATCAGTGTACATGTGTGCGTGCGTGTGTGTCAGAATGTGTCTCCTGTGTTCAGCCTGATAAAGTGTCCTTTCGCCTATTAGGCAAATTGCCCGCAGCCTACGCGGATGGTCAGGTTGTCAACATAGAACATGTTTGCAAAAGTGCTCAGATGTTTTCAGAGATTTCACTGCTCTGCTAACAGTCAGCATGCAGAGTGCACCGAGGGGGTTACGTTAACCGGTTTGTTTACATATTCCACTCTCTGTGTTCCACATGTCGCATTCGCAGATTCTCATTTTCACTGAACGATCGTCTCTTTCCGCCTGGTCTTGTGTCTCTGTGCTTCTGTAACATAAAGAACGAGCTGACATGTTTCTCACGACACCATCGATCAGCTCAACAGGCCCTCAGTTTACCTGCATGCATCCTCCTCACCTGTCAGCTGTTTAACACCTGCTGCTAATTCAAGAAACACGCCCACGTTACCTGGTGATCGTCACAGTTTAACTGGGCAGCCGGTGCTCGATATAACGCAATGTCAGCGCACTTTTCTGCACAAGATAAGTAAAGTATAGTATTTTCCCGAGCACAGACCTGCTGGAGCTTGTTTCGGCACTTTATAGGCAAACCCACTTTATCGGCGGTTGATGTCCAATCACCGCACACAGCTTTGAAACCTCACCTGAGTTTTAGCTCTCAGTGGTTAAACGCTGGACTTAATTCACTCAGGTTTTGTCTGTCGGGTCACGTTTACTTCGCTGTTTTATTTACAACTGAGCAAATCGGTTTGGCTGAGGTTAAAGTTACGTTTCATAACTACATAGTTTTACAGACCTTTAATGGTTCACTGTGTTAGACTGAACTATTCGCTTTTCTTTATCTGGTGTGTTTTGGGTTTAACAGTGAATTTTGAGAGTAAACTGACTTTTAAAATTTTTTTTACAAAGAGGAAAGAGAAGGCGCATTTCCACCGAGAGGAGCAGAGTTTGCAACAGCATGTTCATCATGAAAACTGCAACCTGGACAGAAATATTATACCATCTGTTTTTAATAGTTATTCAACTGTATTCTAAGCACCAGCTATTGGTTAGAATTTTTAGAGTTTACTTAACTAAAAATAAATGAGGTTAACATATAATTTGTGTGATTTCTCTCCCTCTCTCTCTTTTTTCTTTTTCGGTCATGTTATGTTTAACTGTAAAAGGTTTGTTACAAACTATGAAACACATCGTGCAGACTTCTGGATGTTAGAAGAAAACTAACACTGCTCATGAATGAGACTAAAGGCAGGAAGGTGTCCTTTAAAACTAAACATGTTAGTAGGACCTCCCTATTTATATCATAGTTTATGATTTAGCACGTGTATTTCAGTAATAGCCTACTGATTTCAGTGTAGTGGTGAACAGTCACACAGCTCACATGGGCGTTATCTGTGATACTCCTTAACTATAATTTATCCAAGTTAACTTCAGTTAACCCTTCAGACAGTTCTTTTGCAATGAAAAACATAAACACCCATGCTGCGTAATGTTTACATTATAGCTGCTTATGCAGTAACCATGGTAAACACGGACTCTGAGCGGCTGGATCGACGCAGGTCAGACAACAATTTTACATGTATGATCTTAAAACAGGACACAGCCACTATCCGTGCTGGCCTCATATCAAATGTGAACGCAGACTGAGTCTATGTTTGACGTTTGCTTTATATCTAATCTTCCTCTCAAACATTTAAACAGCAGCTGAGGGAACACAAACTCAAATTGTCGGAACAGGTTCGACCGTGGATTCATTTAGTAATTTATTAAATGTATAAATGTTATTCTAATCTGCTGCTGAGTCTTACACTGATGAAAATGCAGATAACACAGATCACGAACACCTGTTCAACCAATCACGTTCATTCCACTTTGATCTGCGACAAACTGACGGTTCATCTCTGTTACAGTGTTGCGTTACACTGCTATATTTTAGAGTTCTTTATGCTGTAGATTTTCACGTCTCTGGAATAGTTGGCAGTAATAAGGTTGATTTTCTGTAAAATCATATTGATATGACCCGTGAATTATTCGTACATGACAGTTTGATAGTCAGCTGTGAAACTCTGGGTTAACTCAGAGAGCTGAAGATATCGTGGATATGCTGACCTCGCTCCGTGGTGTACAGGGCCGTTTACCCTCATGATTAATATTCACAATAATAATATTAGCCGAACATCATGAAGTCTTTATGTGTTTCATAGTGTCGAACAACCTTTGTACAGTTAAAGCCAGCAGTTACTACATGACGGAAACACCAACGTTATCTCTCTTCTGCGATTATACGCAGGTCACACTGATTACTGAACAGAAACCCAAAGATCAGCTGTTAATCGAATTTATTTGCTCTCTCTCCTCCTTAAACATGTTTTTAATGTTAGTTATAATTCAGAATTGGCGACTGAAACACCTAGGACACATAAGAACATCAGGAAATAACACCCCGATAAATATAACTTCAGTAAAAGAAGTCAGTGTCTGCGGGGATTATTACAGCTGTGTACCGGGGCCTGTGCTTTGTCGGCGGTAACAACAGCTCGATTGCTTGCGAGGGAGCGGGTCTATCCCACGCTTTGCCATGAGACTGGGCAGACATCTCCGAAATCATCGAACCACTTTTGCAAAGACGCTGTATCTTGACAAACCGACCACACATATGAAGATTAAATCAATACATTCTCTGCTAAAAAAAATATTAAAACTGTATTTGGTGACACACAAATAGGGTTTATCGAAGTTCAGTTCTGCCGGTTGTTGTGGGCTATAAACAATGGCCACCAGGCCAAAGCAATGGTTTTGACTTGATCAGCGTTAACCCCGCCCCCTGAGTTTGATGGGTGAGGCTGACAGATAAAATTAATTCATGATGAGAGCCAGGCGCCAGGACTGCCAAAATAAAATAAATAAATATATCATTAAATAATTAATTAAATGTGTCAATAATTAATTAAAATGTGAAATACATAAATAATTAATTAAATGTGTCAATAATTAATTAATTAAATGTGTCAATAATTAATTAAAATGTGAAATACATAATTAATTAATTACATGTGTCAGAACTATGTATTTAATTAATTAATTCCAATTTTAATTAATTATTGCCACATTTAATTAATTATTTAATGGTGTATTTAATTAATTCATTATGGCAGTCCTGGCATTCCATAAAAATGCAGCCAACGTGTTTTTTTTTTTTTAAACAAACATTTCAAAATATTTACAGAACAATCAGCTGTTCTGCATCAGATTTGATGCCACACAAATTATTTGAGCCACTCCAAAAAATAATTTCTGTCCAATATGAGATAAAGGAGAACAACAGCCTGATACCTGCAGGCCTGACAACAGGAGATGTATCACTACTGTAACACCTGTAACCTTCAGCAGAACTCATTGTTCTGACACACACAACAAAACTGTTGACTACACTACACACTAACTACACAAGATTTGCACTAAATGTCGCAAATCTCTCACATCTCAAAACACCGCCCTCACTCCTAAAACTTCCCCCTTCCTAAACAACTAAATGCCATGTTGCAATATAATTTTTTGATTGGTCCACACTGTACTTTTTACCACCAATAGGAAAGGGTGGGTTTTTGGTTTTGTTTTCGCTCACAGGCAGAGAGTGCTTTCAAGTGCTTTCCTTATAAAATGCCGTTTTTACGGTTTCTTCCCGCAGTAAATATAAACAAAGAGTATTCAGGAAGAAAACCAGACATTGCAGATATTTTTATCATAACTGTGGTTTTCCGTGGCCTATCAACACAATTTAAAAACTAGTATAAAGTCCACAATTATTCCGTCAATTGTTCCGTCTGTCCTGCTCACATCTCCAATGGTTGTACATGTTGTTATTAACGTGGCTTCACTCTACATGAGCCACGCCGTTTTGCAAGCTAAAATACTGGTGTCGGCACATAAGGACACTGTTATAGCCTGTCAACAACGTTGATTAGCTGCGTATATACGAATGTGAATCGCATCATTGGTTGGACCAGCCAGTCACCGGTCACTTACTGACGCACACTGCAAAACAGAATTGTTAACGTATTTATTTTAATTTCAATTCAGGTTGGATTTTTTTTTTTCTTTTGTGTGCAACACAGATTAAGGTTAGATTTCTGGGCGCTTCCCAGGAAGTACTGAGCATTACATCTTCACCCAACTCTCTCCACTTTCCATGTGTTCATGCAACACTGATGAATTGAATTGAATTCTAAACTTTGCCTAGGTCTTCCACAGTGTGTTTTTATGTTTCTTTGTTGTTTTTTGGCCTGCTCTCTCTCTTCACTCCAAACTGGTTGCAGCAGATGGTTGTCCCTCCCTTAAGTTCCTTTTCTTCCAGTTTGTCCTTCACACTGTTGTCAAGTGGGGGTTGGTACAAGTGGTAAATGTTGGTACAGACTTTGGTGCAGCACCTTTCATCTTCATCTGAAACAAGCTGTTTTAGCTACTTCTCCTTTAAGAACACCTTCCCTGGTCATCTCTGCTGTGGTTGCTATAAAATTAATTCTTGTTGTAAAAACAAACAAACAAACAAAAAAAACCACAATGAAAACAACAAAAAACCCAAGTCACCCTTCATGTCATTTATTGCCAGCATGGTGTCTATTTGTCAGCCTTTAATGATAAACAGGCACAACAGTCTAAAGCAAACCTTATCATTACTCTCCAAAAGTTGATTCTGTTCATCTGGACCACTTCAGTGGGCTGGTTTCAGTCATTATGCAAATGTACTGCTTATAAGATTTGGGGAAACCTGCAGTCAGCTGAGACTGAAGAAGTCACTTGGATGAGTGACGAAACGTTTCTCCCACAAAACGCTACGTCCAGATGAACAGAATCAACTTTTTGGAGATTTACTTTCCTGGATGATTGAGAATGCATAATGACTTTATCATTACTATTAATGGTTATTTTGTTGATCTTAATTAGAAGTTAAACAGATTCATGTCAGTCAGTAGTTCTCCACTATTGAAACAATAACCTTTTCCTAACAGCCTATAAAACACATGATGGGCAGAGTTTACCTTTGAGTGTTGCAGATCTATTTTGTGGATTTATGCATGTAGAATATATTATATATTATTATATATCATTCCTGTTCCCCTTGGACACACAACAGCTCTCTTTTTGTTGTGATTGGATCTAGAACACAATTCAGATTAACATCTCCTAATCTGGATAATTTTTAAGGTGGTATTTGGGATGAAAAGTTAAATGAGCTTGGATGGCCTGTACAAGGACTGCTGTCCTTTATGATGGCCTTGGTTGCACCACGTTGATATTCATGCAGAGTGGTTCACTCCATGGGCAAGAAAACCACGGAGTGAGTCACCCTTGGTCACAGCTTGGTCATTCAAGCTCTCTGTTTTTCCACCTTGTTGGCTGATGATAAGTTGTTTTTTGTTTTTATACCTGACTTATAGTCATTCTCATCATTGTCTTCAAATTAACTCACACTCTGCTAATTGCTGCTGTAGCTTACCTGGCTGAACAGCTGACCCATGTACTGAAGGTTAGAGTCGCGACTCCAGGGCCTGGTTTAAGTCTGCTCAAGACCATTTCCTGTATGTCATTCTCCTCACTTCTCTCTCCCTTCCTGTCTTCTCTGTCTTATACAGTGAAGACAAAAGGCCTTCATTATCTTCCAAATCATCTCTCTTATCTAAAGTCACCTGTATCCTCTGAGTAGAGAATCTTTTCACAGTCTTGAATGACAAGGATATAAGTGGATAAAGTTATTTATTTGTTGTGTTCTGATTTGTAGCTGGGATAGAGTGTCAGCTGTCAAAATTCCATCCAGTTCAGAAGAAAAACATGGGATTAATAGTTTGTTTCATCATCCTTCACAACTCATCTACCAGGTGTCAAACTGCAGCAGAACAGTACAAAGCATGTCTTACTGGATGGCTGCAACAGCCAGAGTTTTACCTACCTTTGGTATTTCTTGCATCTTCAGCATGAGTGTAATATTTACTGAATAGAGTCATCTTCTGTGATCTTTGCTGCTGTGAATGTCTGTGCTGTCCACTGTTATATTTCAGTACCAGGCTCTAAAATGTACAAATGGATCTGAGAAGATTACATTTCCAATCGTGAATCAGAAATTATGTTTGTACTAGATTTGCAGTTTGTTTTCATGTATTCTCACTCAGAAGGTGGAGCAGGTGGGGCGTACAAGGATTAAGTGCTGATATAGAAGGACAGTTGTTTTTTTAATGAAGCTATTTAGTTAATTGTTTTGCATGCTGGCATTTAAAAAAATGTTTCATTTGAGTGATTTAAATTGATTTGTTTGTTTGTTTTTCAGACTGAGTGGCTGTAACCTCTCAGAGAGAAGCTGTGATGCTCTGTCCTCAGTTCTCAACTCCCAGTCCTCTTGTCTGAAAGAGCTGGACCTGAGTAACAATAACCTGCAGGATTCAGGAGTGAAGTTTCTGTCTGCTGCACTGCAGAGTCCACATTGTACACTGGAAACTCTCAGGTCAGGATCCAAACATTCCCACTGCTGATCATTTAAAGTCTGAATCATATTATTCTATAAAGAACTAAGCTTTTTAGACTTGGCAAGTGACCTTTTATTTATCTTTGGATGGCTTAGGAGATTCTTCATTACTGTCCAAAGATGTTTTACAGTCACATTAGTTTGTTTCATTGGTAAAACAGAAGTATTGTCCATTTCATGTTTTCTGTGGCATGTTTTGTTTGACAAGCAGGCCATTTGTTCCACAGCAGTCAATATAGCCAACAAGAGACCTGCTCCTCTCAGTTTTTTCTGCTCACAATGTCACTGATTCCCAACTGATCCAGACAACTATGATGTGGGCTCTGATGGTGCTGTTGATAGTGAGGACAGCAAGGCGGTCAGAGATGGATTGGAAGGCCAGAAAAATATTCAAAGAGTATCAACCATAAAACCAACTTCTCATTTCTCACTCCCAGAGTAGAAAAGAGTCAGAGTCCCATCAATGGCAGGTGTGTTCAGAATCATAGTGCCAGGTACACAAATAAATCATTCAGATTTTGCTTCAATCCAAATATTTAATTTGAGGAGTTTGTGAGCAATGATCATGTTGAGCTCTTTTCCCACATTGGCTGGTTCAGATATTTATTGTGGCCACTGTTATCTGTATTTTTTGTGTAAAGTTTCAGTCTATGGCCAGTAATCCTCTTCTTACCAACACTGTGGGGTTCGCAGTGCTGACACATTGGCTCCTCCTGATGTGCTAGATTGACCACATGACCTTGATATAATATCCATGTGGTTTCCTGCCAACTTTCCCCAGTTTCCTGCATCTACTCACTTCAGTGGGGTGGTCACTTTCCTCGTTTCATTTATGGAATGAAAACCATGTCCAAATTACATGGTATGGTGTCTACTGGGCATTAATTACAATGCATATTCAATAGTATTTAATCATTTCCATATCCATATTTCAGGAAACTTGTGTTTTACATTTCTTTCAATCATTATGTTTACATGTGTAGAGAGATAGTGGTTCATAGTTTGTTTTGTTTTTCATTTGTATTAAATTATGTGTAATTTTAGAGCACATATTTTTAAAGTCTGATTTCTTAAAATTACATTGGATCCTGTGAGAATGTGTCTTCACGTCTGCAGCACTTCCATCAATCAAAGCTTCAGTTTCCTGCCTGTATTGGTTTTTACAGAGCTGTTTGTTCATATATCAGACTCTCATTTATCTTAGTTTCTTGTTCAGATTCATCAAGAGGTCAGATTTAGCATTGCAAGCTGAAAAAAACACAACAACACAGAACTGGGTAGCTGTTGTGCTCCAAGGGGAGAAGTGTTTAATACGTCCCAGAAGTTGTTACAGAAGCAGCATTGGTCAGGAACAATATATATATCAAGACATCAATTAAAAAGAACAACATAAAGAGTGCTTAATAAATCCAAAATGTAAATATCATAAAATAAGGAGACATTTTCTGTATCTGTCCTTGTAGCAGCAGAACTGAAACCGATAAAGGGCTCTCCTGTCTGCCTGCATTCTGGCCCAGGTTAATCATTTATCATCATAGCCAGTGTCTATGGTGTAGCCCAGTCAGTACGTGACTATGGCTAATGACAAATACTTTAAATGTTTTAAAAGCTAAAAATTGTTTATTTCTGGCACTTGAAAGTTTTGTCTACAGTCTAGTATCTCTCCCACTGAGCATCAAACTGTCAGTCTGAACTCCGGTCAACAATTAAAAACAATCAGAGGACTGTGGGACGTAACCTCGAACATCCCGCCCCCACTTGAACATTTCCCCCAAAGAACATTTCAAGGAATATTTGACTGTTGTTATAATTAGGCCTTTAGATTGGTCAAAGATTGAAAAAAGGTGTTGCTGGACTTCAAATATGTCCATTTCTTTCACACTCCACCTTTAAAAGTGAAGCCCTGTGGTTCCTTGAAGGAAAACCAGAACTTTTTCAAGTCTTTTTACTGTTTTTAAGATACATGTACGACTTTATTGTGAAGCATTCAGAGTTTTTTCTCTTGTTGTGTTTGTTTGAAGCTGCTTCCTGTTGGCTTCAGCTGTTTAGAGTTTCCTTTTTCTAAACTGAATAGCAAAGATGGCGCCTGTGTGTTTGACATGCCATCTGTCGCTCTCTTCTATTTGTTTTATTTTATTGTTTTTAGTCAATTTTGTGCAACATGTCAGCCCTACATTGTTTTATGATCGCCAGACACTATTGGAAATAGGCTTATCTACCCAAACTTTAGCTCGGTTTGGAAATGACAACGAAGGCTTTCTGCCTCCTGATTTGGAAGTAACACCCCCTCACTGGCGTTCCTTACCATTGCCATTGGATGTGTGGAAGCGACGCAGGAGACGGGGTAACCGTGGAGGTCGCCTTGTCAAACTGAGACTCAGGATTTCTATTTTTCCTCATGAGCTTCGCTCAATTTGTCGATCCTGTCCGCGACTCTTGGTGCCGTTGCGTGCTTTGGACCCGGTGGACTCCTGCTTGGTTCCTGTTGTGGGATCTCTTGAGAAGGGTTCTGCAAAACCCTCTCCTCTCCGACATCTGCGTTGGCGTGGAGTGGACCGAACAAACCTTCGACCTGTGGATCTGGTTGTTACCGCCTCGGAAGCTCCCGAGCCAGTTCCTCTCAGGTTGGGTTTAATTAACACCAGATCGGTGGCAAATAAGACATTCATTTTGAAGGAATTTTTCTCTTCCCGTGCGCTGGATTTTCTCTGCTTGACTGAAACTTGGATTCCACCCGGTGAGTTAAGTGCCTTTTCTGAATTACTGCCGGCTGGCTGTGCCTTCTTTAGTGTTCCGAGAGTTTCTGGTCGCGGAGGAGGGCTAGCTGTTGTTTTTAAGGCACATCTTGACTTTAAGCAGCTATCCCCATCGACAAGCCACACCAGTTTTGAACTCTGTTTGTGCGAACTGGGCCACTCGTCTTCGCTGTTGAGTGCGATTGTTTATCGGCCCCCAAAATATAATAAGGAGTTTTTATCCGAGTTCTCAAAGTTTCTTGCTAACTGTGCATCACGGTATGACCAGATCCTTTTACTTTGTGATTTTAATATACACGTCTGCTGCCCGGGGAAGCCCCTGGCTAAGGACTTTCTGGATTTAGTGAACTCTTTTAACTTTGTTCAGTCTGTTAAAGGTGCCACTCAAGAACGTGGTCACACACTGGACTTGGTTTTATCACATGGTTTATCTGTCCATAACGTACTCGTTGAGGATGCGGTGTTCTCTGACCATATGCCTATTTTATGTGACTGTTGTTAAGCGTGTTGTATCTGCTCGATGTTATCGTGCTTTTGGCTCAGATACCGCCGAGCGGTTTTCCATATTGTTTGACCAATTTATTTCTTATCCTCCTGAGTTGTCCACCTCAGATGGATTAGTTTCGTATTTGGATTCTGCTTGTAAATCTGTCCTTGACGTTGTCGCTCCTTTTAGATTCAGACAGTGCAAGCCAAAGGCTAGTCCTTGGCTAACTGATTTTACCAGAGCTGCTAGAAAAGAATGTAGAAGATGTGAAAGACGGTGGAAAAAAGATAGGCTGTGTGTCTCTATGGAAGCTCTTAAGACTAGCTGGAAAGTCTATCAGAGAGCAGTAAAGGCTGCCAAGCACTCCTATTTTTCTCAACTTATTGCTGCCAGCGCGCATAATCCTCGTGTTCTATACAACACTATAAATTCTGTAATTAATCCGGAAGGCTATATTCCTTTGCACTCTTCTGCGCTTATGTGCAATAAGTTTCTTAATTATTTTGTGGACAAGGTTGCTAGTTTGAGACCTCCGACTCTACCTATTGCTGACCCAGCCATGCATGGTTCTTGCTCAAGTCTGTTCTCTGCTTTTCTACCAATTGTTTTATCTGATTTAGAGAAACTTGTGTTGAATGCTAAACCGTGTGGCTCTCCAAATGACGTTGTTCCTCCCCGTTTTCTTAAAAAGGTATTTCCTATCATTGGACCACACATTCTGAACATTATTTATACTAGTCTTTTGTCTGGTCAAGTACCTTGGGAATTTAAGCATGCAGTCATACATCCTTTACTTAAGAAATTCGGGCTTAGACAGTTCAGTCATATCAAATTTTAGACCCATCTCTAAGCTTCCCTTTCTTACTAAGATACTGGAAAGGATTGTTTATACTCAGTTGATGGACTACTTGAATGACTCTGAATTGTCAGAAATCTTTCAGTCCGGCTATAACCACAGTACGGAGACAGCCCTCGTAAAAGTTATGAATGACATCCTGATAGCGACAGACCATGGTAAATATGCAGTGCTGGTCTTGTTGGACATGACCGCTGCATTTGACACAGTGGATCACGATTTGTTGATCTCCCGCTTACAGCACTGTGTGGGAATTTCTGGTTCGGCACTTTTGTGGTTAAAGTCCTATCTCTTAAATAGGACCTTTTGTGTTAAGTTGGGGTCGGCTTCATCCTCTGTGGCCCCTCTGCTCTGGGGTGTGCCACAGGGATCTATTCTTGGGCCGTTATTGTTTTCACTGTACCTTTTGCCTCTTGGCACCATTTTCCGGAAACATAAAGTGCCATTCCATCTATACGCAGATGACTGCCAGCTCTACTTACCTTTTAGTCTTTCTGATAGTCTCCCAACTCGACCTCTGCTTGACTGCCTTACTGATGTCAAAGCATGGATGGCAAAAAACTTTTTAAATTTTAATGATCGGAAGACAGAAGCAATTTTATTTGGCCCAAATCTTTCTTCTCATACTACGGATGTTGATCTTGCAGCTTTAACTTCCCAACTAAAGAGTTCGATCACAAATCTTGGAGTTAAAATTGATTCTGCATTTACCTTTGATGACCATGTAAACGGGGTGGTAAAATCAGCATTTTATCACCTCAGATGTTATCAAAGCTTAAGCCCTTTCTTTCCAAGCGTGACTTGGAAAGTGTTATTCATGCCTTTATTACCTCACGTTTAGATTATTGTAATTCTCTTTTAATAGGGGTTGGGCAGGGCACTTTGTCACGCTTGCAATTAGTGCAAAATGCTGTGGCACGATTTTTAACTGGCAGAAGAAAATTTGACCACATCACTCCGATATTGGCCTCTGTACAGCCAGCTCCCGATCTGATAATGTGTAGCTTGCTCATGAGCTCAGAAGAGACAGCAAAGCAACCTCACCCAGTGGTTGCGTGCTTTGCCCACAGTGGCAAAGACTTGCACTTTCATATTCAATTCAGCTTCTCCATCATGTAGTTTTCAGCTGTTTTATACAGGGTTCAGCATATTAGTTGTTGTCATAGGTGTGCTCTATATCTCAACAATGGCTCATAATAAGACGAGTCTTTCAAACAGGTCAAGTGCCTCTATGCACTTCGTTAGTTAAAATATTTGCCTATTTTACTTCATCTTATATGTCATTGTACTGAATTTGAGCAAGCTTAATGCAGATTACTTTTAACAATTGGTTAAATTAATGGTCTGGAGCACATGCTGTTGTTGATCAGGGCAATCTAAAGAATCATCTAAACATTTTGTGTCAGCAAGGGGTGGGGAAAGCCATTCACCAGAGCATAGCTTAACTGCTGCTGATGTGGGCTGGCCTTCTCCACATGCTCTTCGAGGCTGCTGTTTTCCTGAAACCTTCTAACATTTGAATCTCTTCCATTTATAAGCCTGCTCAGGTCCGCGTGAAACCCGCGCAATCATGCTCGCGTGAACCCGCGCAGCTAAGGAGCCGTCACTCTTTTTTTTAAATACTTTGCGCTCCCAGGAGCGAAGTCCAGCATAAACGTCTGTTACGCTCGGACGGACTCTTGGTTGCTTAGGAACCCATGATAACAACAACAACCGTGTCCCAGACCACGCCTGCTCCGCAGTCATTAACACAAACACAACAACACAAAATAGGCCTACTGTCTACCACAAATGGACTCCGCTGAACTTATGTTAACTTATGTTTAACCACGGTTACTTATGTCATGTAACGAGTTTACAAAAAATATTTTATTTCAGGTAATTAAATCATTACATCTGAATGAGTAAAAACAAATAATGAGAATGATTCTTGCAATGCTTTTCCAAAAAAAGTTTTATTTGATGTAACGGTTTTCCAAAACAGTTTTTTTATTTTTTTTATTTTGATGTAATGAAAAAAATACCCCAATGCATTTGAAGGGGTAAAAACAAAGCTGAAAAGTAATAAAACAAACAAACAATAAAAAAACAACAAAGCTAAAAAGTAAGAGAAAGCAAAAACAAAACATTGAGAAAATAATAGGGAAGGGAGGAAAAACGATTACTTGGAGAGCCACAATGTGTAATTCTCGTCGAGCACTTAATGAATTACAGTCCTGGTCACCTCAGTGACACTGGCGTCAATTTCTTGCAGCATGGCCTCTATGTCGCGGGCGTCTCTGAGTTCAAACAGATATGCCTGGGCAACGCCTCTGACTTGAGCCGCTGGTGGTGAAAAACCCTCTAACCGCAAAATTTGCAATAATGTGTTGGTGAAATGCCCATTCCATAATCTTTTGCAGAGTTCATCATAGTACCTGAAAAAGTAATATTTTTCCCGCGGGAAAAGACAAGAATGTCGTCTCTGCGAGGGGTGGGAGACCTCACATCCTTGACAGACTTCTTGCCGGTGTTTCTGGATTAGCGAGTTAATAAGGTACTTGACAGTTAATTTTGTAAGTTCAAAAACAGCGGTGGGGAGCAGACTCGCCGCCTTGTCGTTGCCCACGGCCGAAGTTTGTCCGCGGCTCTCACCGGGGTGGGGATCGATGTCTTCGGGCTCTCGGAATAGGGCCCGGCATACAGGGTCGCCCAAAGCCCAGAGCGAGGCACCGGAGACTGAAGTGTTGCCGGGGGTCTGGTCTGGGGATTGCCAACCGAGCGGCGAGTTGCGGATGGCTGGGCGAGTTTCAGCCTTGAGGGGATGAGGGCGGTGGCGGAGTATTTGGAAGCATAGCGGCCGGAGACGCTGAGGCCAGATGCGGGCTCTGAGGTGGGGTAGCCAGAGCCATCGCTGGACTTGGTGGTGGAGTAGAATCAGCTGGAGATGCAGTAGAGGGGGCTCCGAAGCTATGGTGAGTCATGATTGTTTAGATGATGTGGAGAAGAAACGGACATTGTGGTTTTTAAAAGGACTGGGAGAGGAGGAGGCGGGGGTAACGGGGCCAGATGAGGGGGCGGTGCTATGTAGAATGTGGCAACGTTTTTCCAACTAGGACCAGTTCAATTGTAGTTTTACTCAGCTTAAAAAGCTCTAATATTTTCACACTCTTTTTGCTCACCATCTTCAACCAGTCCTGAGTGGGAATTCAAAGCATGGTGTTGAAAACACCAGACTGGGTGTTTGAAAGGTCCAACACAAACTCATCCGTGCGAGCGTCATCGGTTGTTTGCCGACTGGCTCTACAAAACCACAGAGAAAATGGCGTGCTCTTCGTCTTCCACTGCGTATATGTGACTGTTTTTCTCACCATGTTTAAAGGTCGGTGCTGATGGTGTTGCTAGCTGAATGGTGGAAATGCGTGGGCCTCTTTGAAAACCGGATGCATCAGCGTCTGCTGGTCCCCGGTTCGTGGTTGCCGCGAACTGGTTTGCCGCAGGCTCTTCTGAACTTCATGGGTGGCGATGGGGGTCAAAACAGCCCAGTCAGAGGAAGTAAAGGCGATCCGTGGTGTAAGCGGGCCAAAACTTTCACCTGCTTTTAGCTGGTAGAAATAGATTTCGCTCTCTCTAAGGCTGAAGGCATAGCTCAAAACCCGCCGGAGCTAAGCCTGAATCTCTCCTCCATTGGATTAGTAGTGGCTGGCTGAATCCTACAAATATGCAACCGTGTGAGTTCTGTTGGCGTGGCAGAGGCTCTGTAGCTAGTTACTGGGGTCTGAGAGACCACAGTGAGGTTGGCAGGTCTGGCATCCATGTTGTTCTAAGAAAAAGAGAGAAAAGTCTTTCTTTTTTTTTCTGGGAGAAAAAATAGTTAAATTTAAGCTGAAAATGATAGATTATTTATCCTGAATGAGAGCAAGAGAGTGGACCTGTATCCGATTGGCAAACCGGGATGCGAGGGTAGCCACCCCTTTGTTATGTGATTGGCAGTGGGGTGAAGTTAGGCACGCCTTGGAGGCGGAGTTGGTATACAGCGCGAATTTCGAACGAAGAGCCAGAATCATTAAGGAGCAGATACAGCGAGAGTAACAATGGGAAAAAATTGTGCGCTGGCTGCGACTCGGTGCGAGTATGAGCGATGGAGAACTTAGGCTGTGTGCTGAATTTGAGACGGAGCTAGTAAGAGGGCTGGTTTGAACAAAAAAGACTGAGGATTTTTTCAGGAGTTTTTACCCTATTATCGAATATAGGTTTTGGGAACAGAGGGTTCCTTAAGAAGTTATTCTAGGGGGTTTTTGTTGCGTGTATTTGGATAAAAATACGGAGGTTTTTTTCAGGAGGTTTCCTGCTTGTTTGCCTAAGGGTTGGGTGGGAGCCGCGGGGCACTGAATTTGAGAAAAAAGACTAAGGATTTTTTCAGGAGTTTTTGCCCTGTTATCGAATATAAGTTTTGGTAATAGATGGGTCCCTATCAAGTAATTCTAGGGGGGATTTGTTGTGTGTTTCTGGAGAAAGACGGATGGTTTTTTTCAGGAGGGCTCCCTGCTTGTTTGCCTAGGGGTTTTTGCGGGGAGCCGCGGTGAGCTCATTCTTGGGGGATTGCGAGAGTTTTTTGCGACTCGGACTTTGATTCTAAATCTCCTTGTTCGGATTAAATAAATGCAAATAAATTGAAATAAAGTTTTCCAACGAGGCATGCAACCTGTATGTCTCGCCATACTGAACGTTACAAAAGCACAAGTTTAACTAACTAATTTTTTAATAATGAAATAATTTACTTTTGGGGGGGAAAATTAATGAGCTATGAACTAGCCAATATTGATGAATATCATAATTTTATTAATATCATATTTTTATTACTTCCTTTATTACTTCCTGAGCTCATGAATAATCTATTGGGGTCACAAATCACTCAGTTTGACATAAGGGGCCTAATATCCCTCCTCTTTAGATGGGTCAAAGATTGGAAAAAGGTGTTGTTGGACTTCAAATATGTCTGTTTCTTTCACACTTCACCTTTGAAAGTGAAGCCATGCGGTTCCTGGATGGAAAAACATGACTTTTTCAAGTCTTTATGATACATGTATGACTTTAATGTGAACAATTCAGAGTTTTTTCTCTTATTGTGTTTGTTTGAAGCTGCTTCCTGTTGGCTTCAGCTGTTTGGAGTTTCCTTTTTCTAAACTTCTACATTCTGAACCTTCTTCAGCTCTGAACAGATGATGAAACACTGAACGATTTTAAGCACACACTGCTGGAGTTATATTTTATGATTGTCATTTATGCTTAGAAATATTTAATCTATTGTATAATGATAGAATGTCTGATCCATAGTAGTCTCTAAAGACTCTGTGTGCGTTCCAGAGTGTTTTGGCATACCACACATGTCCTAAGGTCATGAGAGAGGTCGTACCTTCTCTTTCTGTTATATAGTATGGGAGTACACCTACTCTGTATCTGTTTAAGTATAAGAGCCTTTTGTTTAGGGGAACTGCTGGACTCCCTGGCGCCAGCAGATCACGGGAGTCATTCACAGGGTCACATCTTTATCCACATTTATACACACATACACACACCCACATGCACACACACTAGTGATGGGATTTCCGGCTCTTTTTAGAGAACCGGCTCTTTCAGTTCGGCTCACCAAAAAGAGCCAGCTCTTTCGGCTCCGAACCGGCTCTTCAGGTTGTTTTGTTGCTTTAATTAATTTATTATTAACAATAATATAAAATTATGCACAAAAGGAATTATTAATGTAAAAAAAAGTGGTTTTATTTATATATAAATATATGCGGTGGACCCTAGAGACAAAACACCTACAAACTCCGAAGCACATTTCTAGCATAAACTGAACTTCCAAAATAGAGCTACCTAGATCACTTAAATTACACAATTGAAGATGCCAAATTTGCTAATCATTATTACAGGTTTCTGTACATCTTGCTTTATATCTACCTTTAAAGTGATCTATTAGTAGTAATAATTTGAGTATAATGAGCTGGAACGTCAAGGGCCTCAATAATCCTATTAAGAAAAACAAAATATTGTCCTTTATAAAATCTAAGAAGTGTGACATTGCATTTGTTCAAGAGACCCACCTGTTGCCTCAAGACTCTCAGAACCTATGCGTGGGTTGGGTGGGATATGTAGGGGCAGCTAGTGGTACTAGTAAAAGTAGTGGAGTGGCCACTTTGATTGGTAAACACTTACAGTTTAAATGTATCCAAAAGAGTAAGGATGATGCTGGGAGAATGATGTTAATGTTGTGTGAAATTCAAGGGAAGACGGTCATTTTAGCTAACGTGTATGCTCCTAATGTAGATGATCCATCCTTTTTTGGACAATTAGAGAAAAGAATATCTGACATGGGGGACTATCCTATCATTATGGGGGGGGGTTAATGAGGTTATGGACCCGGTACTGGATTGGAGTTCCAGATCAATCTATGCTTCTAGGGCTCATAAAGGGCTGACTGAGGCGTGTGGCCTCACAGATGTGTGGAGGTTACAAAACCCCTCTGGAAGGGACTATACTTTTTTCTCCCTCCCTCACCACTCCTTTTCAAGGACAGATTTTTTGGTATCCCAATCACTAATGGCTGCTGTGGTATCGAGTAATATTGGAGTCATAATCTTCTCGGATCATAGCCCTGTCTATCTCCTCATGTTACTATCTAATGCTACAGCTAGGACGCCTAGATTAGATGCAACATTCAAAGAGTCTCTTCGATCACAAATCAACCTGTATATAGAGACGAATGTCCCTACCGCATCTTCAGCAGGAGTAGCATGGGAAGCACTAAAAGCTTTCCTGAGAGGTAATAAAATACAGTACGCCTCTTTTAAAAAGAGGGAAAATATAACTAAACTTCAAAATCTAGAACGTCAGATTAAACTTCCTGATTTAAAATTTTAAAATGATTGTTCTTCATTAAATCTGAATGAATTGACCAAGTTAAAATATGAATTTAATGCAATACTGTCACAAAAAGCTGAATTTTCTCTATTTTGTGCCAGACAAAAACACTTCGAGGAAGGGGATAAGGCCGGAAGGCTCTTAACGAGATATATTAAACAGAGAGAGGCTATGGCTATGATCTTAGCTGTTAAAGATAATAATGGACGTCTTTTCTTTAAACCTAAAGAAATTAATATAATATTTAGCAACTTTTATAAAGATCTTTATAGCTCGGAATCAAACATTTCAGAGAGTGATATAAAGAAATTTCTGTTATCTTTAAATCTTCCTAGGCTGACAGTGGATCAACTTAAATATTTGGATGCTCCCATTACCATTGAAGAGACAGTGGGAGTTATTAAACACTTGCCCTCTGATAAAGCACCAGGCCTGGATGGTTATACGGCTGAATTTTATAAATCCTTTCCAGAAGATCTAGCGCCACTGCTTTTAAACACTTATAACGAATCTTTTCAAGAGGGTAGGCTCCCACCTTCACTATCTGAAGCCATCATTACACTTATCCTAAATAAGGATAAGGACCCCAGTGATTGTAAAAGCTACAGACCGATAAGCCTGACCTCCTATGATAGTAAGATTTTATCTAAAATTCTGGCTAATCGATTAAACCGGGTAATAACCTCTCTTATACATGTAGATCAAGTTGGTTTCATAAGCTCACGCTCTTCAGTTGACAATATTAGGAGGTTAATTGACATTATGTGGGCGGTTCAGGACAGTCATTCTCCCATAGCTGCGATTTCGCTGGATGTCGAAAAGGCATTCGACAGAGTCGAGTGGAGATATCTATTCACCACTTTGGAGTGTTTCGGTTTTACCAAAAGCTTTATTAATTGGATTCAGCTTATATATGTACACCCCAAGGCATCAGTACTTACAAATGGAATAATAGGGCCTTCTTTTGAACTAGGTAGAGGAACCAGGCAGGGGGATCCCCTCTCCCTACTTCTGGCAGTAGCTATTCGTAGGGAGCCCAATTTTCCAGGTGTCAGTATTGGGAGAGACTGTCATAAACTGTTGGTGTACACCGATGACATTTTGCTTTTTATATCAGACCCAGAAAAGTCTTTAAACTCCTTGCAGGCAATAATAAATACGTTTTCAGCTATTTGTGGTTATAAGGTGAACTGGACCAAATCAGAAGCCCTCCCATTAACTAGTTATTGTCCCAGGTCACTTTTTCAAACCGGTATGTTTTCCTGGCCTCAGAACGGCATTAAGTATTTAGGCATCACCTTCCCGCCTCATTTGTCAGACCTGATAAAGATAAATTTTGAACCTTTACTCAGCGATATGAAAATTAATATTGATCGTTGGTCTCAGATGTATCTTTCAATGTGGGGAAAGGTCAACGTAATCAAAATGGTATGTACACCTAAGTTCAATTATTTGCTGCAGGCTCTACCAATTCATGTTCCTTTGAAATACATCAAACAATTTGACCAGTTTTGTAAAGCATTTGTATGGAATAATAAAAAACCTAGATCAGAGAGGTATAACAGTTTTTGTGGGGATCTCTACGAAAACAGTACATTTTAATCATTTGAAAAACTTGCAGAAGAATTTGATTTACCCAGGCAGGAATTTTGGAAATACCTGCAACTAAGACACTTGATGGCCAATACATTTAGTTCATTCGCAAAGTTCCCTTTAAGCTGTGACTTTATGGAGGAAATAAAAAAAACCCTTTGGGCGTGGACAAGAGGCATCAGCTTATTACAAAATGCTTTTATTAGCTTCTGATCCTAACACACTGTCCCTCAAAAGAACGTGGGAAATGGACTTAAGTCTCAGCTTTACACTGGAGGAATGGAATGGCATTCTCAGGAATTTGAAAAAACTGTCACGCGAATTGCGTTCAAGATTGGTCCAATTTAAGATTTTAAAGTAGTTAAGGTTGGACTAAATAGGATAGCTGTATTTTTTTTTGATGGGAATAGGCATTGATTATCAAATTGTTGTGTTGTTGTTATTGGGAATGACCATCCTGTTATCTTCTGCTTTTTTGCATTTTTATTTTTTATTTTTTGTTAGTTTGTTTGTTTGTTTTATATTAAAATCTAATAAAGTTTGAGTCATAAAAAAATTACACAATTGAAAGCATATGTGTATTGTTTGTGTATTTATACACAAGCACTCATATATATTCAAATAATTTAAAAAAAAAATGTTAATTTACCTGCTACTACCACACACCAAATCCGGTCGTTGCTGGCTTGTGCAGCCACTAGGTAACAAAAGCTCAACACTGCACCGAGCATCCTGGAGCACTTCTGTTGTCTTTTGTACGTGTTTTGGAGTTTTTACGTGCTTCGAAGTTGTACGTGCTTTGTCTCTAGGGGCCACCATAAATATACTTTTATTTATTCACTCCACATAAAATGTAACAAATAAATCATATAATACAAAAACCAACTATTCACATTTCAACTTTTAACTATTTAAATTTTCAGCTTTTTCCTTTTACAAATTTAAACACTGCAAACCACAACACAATTAAATATAAATTAAAATATGAAAAGAAGATGCACATTCTCCCTCCCGCTCTGTTCCTGAGCTACTGAGTGTAACTACCGCCCCTCCCCCCTCTGCCCAGCGCAAAGCACAAGGCTCACATGCGGAGTGAAGCAGAAACAAGGGCGAGAGAGAGGTTGAGAGAAAGGGGAAAAAAAAACAAACCCACGGCTGGCGATAAGGATCCGGCTCGCGTCGTTCACGTCAAAGATCCGGCTCTAAGAGCCATTTCGTTTGCGAACGACACATCACTAGCATACACACATGCATACCTACACTACACACAGGCTGGTACTCTTTGTTCACATATATGCCTGTTTTAGATGTCATATGTTAATGAACATATGCATATTCATGTAAGCACAATAAAGAGCAGTGCTACGGGGGACTGAGAGTGACTGTGGTTCAAGCGGCAGGAACAGCATTTGTCTCGGTCATCTTCCTCATGCAGGAGATCACACAAAGAGCTCTGGTGTCTGATGTGTGCTTTTGCTATTGTAGTGGATTGTCTCAGCTGTTCCAGCAATAGGTTTGTGCTTAGATAGACCTATCACACACTTTGTCTAATAAACTCACATCTTTCATTATTTACACAGATTAAAGTGCTGTGGTTTGTCAGAGATCAGCTGTGATTATCTGGCAGCAGCGCTGAAGTCCAACCCTTCATATCCCAGAGCACTGGACCTGAGTGTAGATTACAACAACCTGCAGGATTCAGGACTGAAGCAGCTGTGTGTTCTTCTGGAGAATCCACGATGTCGATTTGAAACTCTGAGGTCAGTCACCATGTTTTAGTTGTGTAGATAATGCAGAGTTCTGAGCTGTACTGTTTATAAGGTTGGAAACCTGCAGTCAGCTGAGACTGAAGAAGTCACTTGGATGAGTGACAAAACGTTTCTCCCACTGAAAATGTCCAGATGAACAGAATCAACCTTTTGGGATTTACTTACCTGGATGATTAAGCACGCATCAAGACGTTATTATATTAATATTTTTAAAATGATTGCAGCACACACGAAAATTTTTTAAGTACAAACCAGCACAAATGTAGCACAAATGTTTAACATCAATTTTGTTTGATTTGGGTAATGTGGGGGACTGGTTGACCTTTTGACCTTTACATTTTTATTAATATCTTTAAAACAGAAGCAGCACAAACAACAATTTTAGCAGCACAAACCAGCACAAACGTAGCACAGTTGATTGACACCCATTTTGTTTGATTTAATTAATGTGGGGGGGCTGGTTGACCTCTGATGACCTCTAGAAGTTTTTATTAATATCGTTAAAATGATAGTAGCACAAACGAAAATTTTTGCAGCACAAACCAGTACAAACATAGCACAAACGTTTGACATCAATTTTGTTTGATTTGAAGAAGGGGGGGGGGGGGGGGGGGGCAACTTCACTCACATTGCTGCCAGTGGTCGAAGCCTCCAGCAAAGCTCTGTAAGCAAATATGCGATCATACCTTTACTTTTTAAATGTTTATTCTAGTTAACACAGATGAGGTGGGAACAACTAAAATAAAATCTCAAAACTAAACAAAAGAAGTAATGACTGCTAATGTCTGAAAAATATATAAAACTCTTTAGTGATTATCAGTACTCACTTTGTTCAATACTGAAAACATTGCACCCGAAATTGTCCACATTTCTGAAATATTTCTGCGTGTAACTGTTACTAAAGTGCCATCTAGACCTGGCCTGTGGTTGTTATCTAAGTGATAATCATCATTTCTACTAAAACAAATACAAAATAAAGAAATTTGACACATTGTGTTGATAGCAATAGCACACCGAATAGTTCAGTGTTCTTTTACTGCTGTTTTCTCTTCACTTCTTCTCCTCTGATTCTCTCCACATGTTGCTCTGCATCAGTGCTCAGTATCCTGACAAAAACAAGATTAAATATTGCTAAATATAATAGTATCTCATTAAACGTCAACATAATTGTTTTCTTTTTTTAATTGTTTATCTGTTATTTTCAGACTGAGTCACTGTGATCTGTCAGAGAGAAGCTGTGAAGCTCTGGCCTCAGGTCTCAGCTCTCAGTCCTCTAATCTGAGACAGCTGGACCTGAGTAACAATAACCTGAAGGATTCAGGTGTGAAGCTTCTGTCTGAAGGACTGAAGAGTCCACACTGTACACTGGAAACTCTCAGGTGAGATCAAGCATTGTTTTTTCAACAACTGACAGAATTAGCAGATTAATAATAAGGCAGTCCTCTATTAAGATGAGATGTGCAGGTCTTCTGAAGTGCAACATACTCTTATGTTGAAAAGTTCTAAAACAGGAAGTAGTTCCTGTCTGGGTGACGAGTGTAATTTTTGAGTGAGAGAGACCGAGCCTGCATGCTGGTAGCACCTTAGCCACAGCTCGGGTGTGGAGAAGCTGAAAAAGAAGGTTTACTAGATTGTAAGGAGAAAAAACTGAGAGGACTGAGTTAACACAGAGCAGCCATGAAAGCTGGTCACATAGTTTAGACAGTTTAGCATCTAATGTTCCAGTGAGTTAGCTCCCAGCTAACTAGCAGCCCAGCTAACTAGTGAACGAAGCTAACTCCAGCCACAGCTGCGACTGCGTCTTTCTAACAAGAGCGTCAGACACTCAGACTGGTTTTATTTGTGGATGATGATGTGTTCTCACACTGATCCTTCATGCTGATGCTGCCATCCACCCACTGCTCCTGGATTCCTCATCATCATCTCCATCAGCCCTCACAATACTCCACCTTCATCAGCTTCATGTTCAGCAGCCTGGATGGACAGTAATTCTTTCCATGGGTTATGGTGGGACACTGAGAGCTGAAGTCAAACAGCAGTGAGAAATGAAAGACTGATTCTATTTAGTCTTGTGATGTGCAGCTTTGTTCAGAGCATTAAGGCCCAGCAAAGATTACTGAGGTCACAGAGTCACTGATGAAACCTGTGTGCTTATAGAAACTGAAACCAGATGAACCAGAATAGAAGGACATTAAAATGAAGTGTCAGCTACACAAAGGCAAAGCTGTTCAGTTGTTGGTGTGAGTTATTTAAATGGAGGATGGAGTCAGACTTTAAGCTGCTGGACTCAGTCACTATATCCTGTTCTCCTCATAGAACCTGGATACACAGACTCACCTGTGACACAGTGACACACAGTGTGGCTACACACACATTAGAAAGTGGATCAGTCACACTTGTGCAAACATTTACATGTTACAGCAACATGCAATCATGAGTTCAAAAGTAGTGTATTGTGTACTTATTTTAATAGTACAGCAGTATTCCCTTTAACACAGTAGCAGTTCAAATATTTCTGTCAGTCTGAGCTGAAACATGAATCTAATCCAATCAAATCAAAGTTCTTTGTCTCTGCCAGGACGTCAACATTTGATCTAGTTTTTTACAAAGTTCCCCTCAGAGTCCAGAGCCACCAACATAACATTATAACAGGCACCTTTGATCAACAGCAAGTGAACATTTATAAATGTGTGTTTTCAGAACAGGAACCAGCAGAACTATTGTTCTGTTATCAGGCAGCAGCACAAACGCTCATCAGCTCATTTACTGTGCAGGACTTTGAGTGTGTGAAGTGTGTGTTTGTGCTGGATTTCCTTTGGAGAATCTCAGTCAGAAACAAGACAAAGAAAAACTCTTTCAGTCGTCCAGGTTGAGTTGACAACATGAACTGCATTTATCTTCCTCTGACTTGACATGTTCTTCCTCCTCTGCACCGAGCCACCTGCTAAGACTCACAAGCTCACTGACATTTTCTGATGATAAAGAAACTCTCTTCTTCTGTACAATATGAGCAGCAACAGAGAAGAAGCTTTCACAGGTACAGATGTTGCAGCTGTGGCCAAGTACATGTGCTGCATGTTTGGAGCAGCACTCTAATGGACAGGCCTCTGTACTGATGGTGGGCTCTGCTCTGTATCCACCACACTGTTCTCAGCTGAGTCTTCCTCCTGTTCACACTCTGATGAAGCACCGATAGGACCAACTTTTTCTCTGGTGGCTCGGATGTTGTTGCTTCCACAGGTTTCCCTCCAACAACCCTCTGTTCCTTCAGTATGTTCAGTAAGATCTGGGTAAACACTTGAGCTCCTTGAATCTGGCTCCAGTGCAGCAGCAGTTTCACATATACAATGTTGGCATTTTGCTTGCGTGTCTCCAGGTCTAGTCTGAATGTAGACTTGAATTTGACCACGTAGGCGGGGTCATCATCTGAGCTCTCCATCACCTGAGAGAGACGACAAATCACAGAATCACAGAGCATGAAACCAACTTTTCTCCTCCCAGAAGTTCAGTCACAGACCTGCAACAGAAACAAGAATCAAAGCTTCAAATGACGCAGAGCATTCATGTCCTTATATACACAAACATGTCCTCTACATATTCATGCTGTATTTACACACATACAGAGGCTGTTTGTCTCTCACACACAGACAGGACACAGAAATACATCATGTTAAATATACCTGCAGGGCTCCAGCTGTGCACTTTGTCCCTGTTAGCTGTGATTGCCATGGCAACCTTGGTGTTGTGTGCGATGCAGGGACGTGTTCAAAGGCAGACGTCTGGCAGCAGCATCATATTTGATGCACTATCTGTACTGAGTGTGCTGACTTTATTTCAAATGTCCCACTGCTGTGCAACATGAATCACATGTTAGCACGTTTCTGTAACTCCCAGGTAACCATGGTTACCCAGCCACGCCCAGTAGTCTCCATAGAGACCAACAGCAGGTTCATGTTGTAACACCATGGCTTTCGTAGTCTCTCCTTTTTCTACAGCTCATGTATTCTTCTTGTGATGCTGCGTCTTGAGGCTCATACATGCCGTCATTTGTTGATCCTAAGAACGTTCCTCAGACCAACTTCTTCAATCAACAGCGTGTAATGCATTTAAGTGATACTTCAGACATGAAGTACTCCGATGATAAGAAAACTCAACTTTACTTCCAGATAACTTTAGTTGTATCAACACTGCCCTCTGGAACAGTTTAAAATGAACATGTCAAAGATCTGTACCTGTCTCCATGTTTCTGTCCCCGCCCCTTTCTTTCTGTCCTGGGTCATGTGAGTGCTGCAGTAGTATTAGGCCCACCCTCAATGCTCTCATTGGCTGAGACGCATAATGACGCCCATTTCAAGCCAGCACTGATCAACATCCCTCCTGTGACCCATGGCTTTATATTCAGAGCCAGTGAGCACTTTCACAATAATCATGATTTTAAAAACTGTGATTAAAATTATTGCTGATGTTAATCAGTTAATGAGTTAACGAGATAATAACAGGTTAAGTTGCCCTAATAATTAGACTTTGATGACAAACTGATGTGATCTCCATGTTTCCTTTGTTGGACTGTGGGCGAGTGTCAGAACTGAATGTACTGAGTAACATGTAGAGTTTAAACATGTGTCAGTTCCAGTTTTAGAGCTCTAAAGTGCAGCTATCATGTTAGGAATATGTTAGGAATAGACAGTAACACTGAAGTCAAATCTTTATTTTACCACTCGCTGCATTCTTGATGTTCATGAATTCAGCAGGTTCATGATTGTCTGCAGCATTAATCTCATATTTCCATCTAAAGTGTTGAATTTGACTGTTTGATGTTCTTTATGATCTCTGGCACCAGTTCATCTGTAGGCCGAGCTCAGTCCATCCATTTAGTGAAATGATGTTTAAAGGTCTCCTTGTTCTGTGAGCGTGCACAGATCCTGAAGCAGAAAGTCTGGGTTAACAGAGACATGATCATCACTGTGATGATGCTCATCATCTCTGACTGGAATTTGTCAAAGCAGCAAAGAAAGCCTGGCTATGTTGGACTGGGTGTGGAAGCAGCTCCCAGTTTGAGTTCAGGAGACAGACACCCTCTCTACTTTGAAGATCAGCTTCAAACTTTCCTTTTTCATAAAGCTAATAGTTAGAGCTGGATCAGGTGACCCTGAACCATCCCTTAGTTATGCTGCCATAGAGATGGATAACAGACTGATTGTTGTTTTGTGTGTCTGCAGTCTGTCAGGCTGTCTGATCACAGAGGAAGGCTGTACTTCTCTGGCCTCAGCTCTGAGCTCCAACCCCTCCCATCTGAGAGAGCTGGACCTGAGCTACAATCATCCAGGAGACTCAGGAATGAAGCTGCTGTTGGCTGGACTGAAGGATCCAGGCTGGAGACTGGACACTCTCAGGTATGGAGAGAAGGTCTGATAGAGGAGGAAGAGCTGGAAACATTTCCTGTGTCCTTCAATCACTTCCTGTTTGTTTCCTGCAGATGACACATGAACAGTCACACATGCAGGAATATTTTCAGGGACAGACACACTAGTCTAGCTGGATAGTACATGGATATTTATGTAGGAGGTCTCCAAGGAGTCTGTTTGCAGGATCATTAATGATAACTGATAAGTCATGTTGAGCGTTTCATTAAAAGTAGACCTACAGTTAGGTCCATAAATATTTGGACAGAGAAAACATTTTGTAACTTTAGATACACTTTATTATGTCACAGGTGTACCTGAGATAGCGGCCACTGTGTACCTAATAAAGTGTCAGCCATGTGTATGTTTCCCATGCTGTATGTCCACAGTCACAGTGACAGTCAGTGTCACTGACAGAAGGATGAAACAAGGCTGTGAATCATTTCAGTCTGTGTGTGTGACAAAGAGGCAGAGCAGCTAACATTTGGAAATGGAAGCTTAAATACTGGAAACTCTAGATTCACAGCTGAATTCACAATAAATTTGTCCTCAAGTGCACATTTAGCAGCTAATGCTAATACTGTTTTCTCTTGCTTTCTACAACTTGAGCAGCTATTGCTAAGTAGGCCACTTTGCTTTGCTAAGGATTTGTGTGACCATGATGAAAACTCTGATAAGCATTAACTCCTGACATCGTTATAATGCGGGGGAATATATTTACAATGGCAAGTGGACACTTAGAATATTTGGATGCAACAGGAAGCATTATCTCTAAAGATGATGCTTCTGCTACTCCGTACTATGTGTATGAAGTTATAGTTAGAAATCCCTTCAAGGGATCATCACCTCTACCAACAGCAACTTCTGTAACATGTGACCATACCACTGCTTCTGTTACATATTTTCTACAAGCATTTCAAACAGAGCTTACACAAATGTATGGAAGCAGGGCAAACACAAGGCCAGTAATGATCATATGTGATGGCTCACTGGTGCTTCTCCAGTCCATTGCTGGAACATTCTGCAGAGCAAGTTTGGAAGACCTTTTGGAACGATACTTCCAGGTGATCACAGGACAGTTAGACACGGATAACTTCAACATACCCATTCTCCACCGGTGTTTGAGTCACATCATGAAGAACACAAAGGATCTTTGCAAAAAGAGGTATTTGTGCCAGAGTCTGTGAGTGCGATTGTTATTTTTCTGTTTTTAGTATTTCTTTGGTGTTAGTGTTCTTGTAGTTATTGTTGACTTGCTAATTCATCTCTATTATAATTATATTTTGTTAATGTTGTTTCTGCTAATGATTAGACTTTGTGTTTAGTATGCATGCTTATTGTTTATATGCTTTTTTCCACTATAGACTACAGAAACACTACAAATTTGGCACGTTTTTGGATTACTGGCCTGTTCTTCAAACTTGAAAGACATGGATGGCATCATTATAAGTGCAACAGTTGTTTTCATGCAGTGGACCAGAAGTGAACAAACACCTGCAGAACCTCAAACTGCTGATCGATCAGACGGGGAATGGGGATGCTGAAGAAACAGACATCCTTCCAGAGGATTATAAGGTCATTTTAAAATTCAGCTTGGATTTCAATGATTAAGATATTAATTGTGTTCATGATATAGTGTGACACCAATAACATCGTTTGTAGTACATTTCTGTGTTTTTAAAACAGATTAAGACTTAGTAATTAATTAGTAATTAGTAAGTAATTGCCAGTGCCCACCTTGATGTGACTGGACCACCGAATGTGTACCATGCACCAGCATTCATTTCAAGTATTTCAAAGTACTTTCTACCACATGCTACCTTGTGGTCAGGAATGCTGCTTGGTATGTCTTGTTTTGGTCAATCAACACTTATATGTTGTTATTTATGTGCTTTATTGATTAAAAATTGTGTTTTTCTTCAGGAGACCTTGGACGGCATGGGAAAGGCTCAGCGTATGGCTTTCTCAGTAAACGGTACAATCATGTGTCGCAGTTGAAGAAGCAGGTAGAATAAGTTAATACAGTAAAAGAAACATTATGCTGAATTTGGCCAAAGTGTAAATGATGTAATTACCATTTTCAGAACTACACTGAAGACAATCGAACGCAAGGGATCATGGAAAAAAGTCACTGGGACCTGAAAAGGATTCGCTTTGAACGAAGGCGTCTCGCTAGCCTAGATGACTTTGTGCAGATATATCAGAGGAAACATGATGCTCTTCTCCGAGAATATGGCCATGTAGGCAAAAAAAGGACGAAGGTGAGGTTTGAAGAGGATAATTAACATTTTGGGACAGATTTGGTGCAGTTTTTACACAACGAAAGTCATTCACACTGCTGTTGTTGAATTTATCCAATCTGTAATGTATATTCCCATTCACATTAGAAATGGTCTGTTTTTTGTGCATGCTTTAGTCTAAAATGTCTTTGGTACTGTCGTTGTGACTTTGTGTTATTAAAAAACATTTTACTGCATTACATGTGGTTAGAATGACATTTCTGATGTGATAAATATAGGAGATTATTTGACTAACAACTGTAATTAAACAAAAGACAGGAAGCATTAAGCATTTTACGCTCCAATAAATTTGGGATTACAGTAAATGTCCTTGACGGTTTGCATGTTCGTAATCTTTTGTACATGAAGATCAGATCTAAAAAGTATTGTTAATTATTTCAAAAGTATACTTTTCAGTCTTACCGAGTGGAGACTGAGAAGTGGAAGAAAAAAAGTAGAAAACGAAAAGGCTTCTATGTAACTGCTCTGATGGGAAAACGAGTCAAACAGGTAAGGTATCATCATTTTTTCTTTCATCTATGTCACTAAAACATTTTCTATTTGAAAGGTTGTGTGTTGTAATCAAATTTAAATGTATACTTTGATTTTTTTTTTACAATTGTTCAATTAGGCATGTAAAAAATACTGTAATCTTACTGTAACTCTCTTTATGCTCCTGTGATTTAATTCATTTTATGTTTATGAAAGTAAATAACGATGCTAACTATACATAAATGTACAGTAATTATAACTCATCTATGTGTTAAAACTGTGTTGTATACATCAGATAACCATGTTATGTGCCATAATACATTTTAAATTAAAACATCATTAGTCTTTCACAGCTTTTAGGAAAACTTATGAAAATCATGATATTGTACACTCCACACATGGCAACAGCTACCCATAAAATACTTGATGTTAGTGAAATAATGAGCATTATTGTTAGTTATTGCTGTTGTAGAAGACCATTTATATCACTTAACATTTTGTTCTGTAAATGCAGTAACATATAAACACAGACTGTATATTGTCTAAACCTATGTATGTATTATAGATGGAGAATAATTTAAGTTCTGCTAAAGACAAACATGTTCATGTGTGTTCTGTAAGTATTCTGTGTTCTTCCATGTAAAGTTGTAATTTTATTATTTTTATAAGGATCATCAAGAAGAACCACCACACTCAGATGTGCCCACAGAGCCGACTGAAGCTGTCACTAAACAGGTTTGAGATATATATATATATATTTATATATATATATACATTTAAATTGTATTAAAAAAATTATTATTATGATTAATGATTTTAGTTTGTTATTTTTTTATGTATAAACACAAACCCTTAATTATCATTTTAAAGAGGTTGCTAGTAAATATTTATTAAGGGAACCTTCTAAAAGAAAAACAAGCTTTCTTTTTATTTAAATACGTTGAAAGTAGTTCTCCCGGATGCTCCTCGAAGAAGCCTTGAGAACAACACCACCAATGGCCAAATTACATCCCTGAACAGTGACAATATATTTAGTTTTTAATCATTGGCTGTAGATATTAATATTGTATCTCTGTACTCATATTCTCATAACCTACAGATGATGATATGAATGAAAAAATGTAATTTTACGATTCATCACCCATTAAAAACTGTGGCCACTGATGTTTTTGCATATCACAGTCAGTGAGCCATATTTCGCTTCATTGATTATTACTTCTTGGCAGTCGTTCCTATTTTTGATCCGATAATCTTGAAGGCCAGCCATAATACTGGTTCATATCAGGACTTATGTTCGTAGGTTCCTTTGTTCTTAGAGCAACTCAAAAGTTGGAGTTAATTGGGTCGTCAAGAAGTCACTTCATTTCCTCAGAATAATGTCAGTCGGTAGTATTCGAATAAAAATGAGTGAAAAAGTCCGGTCATGAAAGGCATTTAAACTGTTGGAGTGATTGCTCAATACTGTTTAAAAAAAAAAGACATTTTAATATCTATCTATCTATCCATAGATAGATAGATATACATAGAGAGAGAGAGAGATAAACATGTGAGTGTGTGTTTTTAAATTTTAATGTTATTGTGTGAGAACAATGAAAATTTGGATCTAATAGCACTAGTTCATGCTTTCTAATACAGCAGCTAATACAAAGAAGAGATGGCTGGCATCTGTAGTAGTTTTGCCTCATCTAATTTTAAACACATTGTTGTTGAGCTATGCTGGACCTTGAATAATATGTATATTACAATCACTGTATTTATCTTTCTTACATTTTTTATAATGTTATGAATTCTATATTTATTTTGTTATTTAAAGTTTTTTATTTTTCATTTTATAAATTTTCTCACCAGGATGAAAAAGAACAAGCAGCAAAACAAAAAAGGATCATGTCAGCACATCTCACGCAAGATGTAGACACATCAGTGTGGATTGCTGATCTCTGCAAGCTTCAAGTGGACGCTGTTGTCAGTGCAGCAAATACCATGTTACAACATTGTGGTGGCCAAAAATACAGAAAGAGAGCAATAATTACATAGCAGAAAACGGACCTCTGCAGACTGGAGAAGCTGTTGTAACAAGTGCTGGGAACCTGTGTTGCCAAAAAATGATTCACGTAGTGGGACCATGTCTGCAAAGCAAACCATCAGCCAAAGATGTCACACAGGCAAAACCTATGTTAGGCCATAATCAGTGTTTTGCAAAAGGCAGAGGAGCACAAACTGTGTTCTATTGCAATTCCAGCAGTAAGTTCAGGAATATACAACTTTCCTGCCAGGGCATGTGCTGATGTGATTGTTCCAACAATCTATGACCATGTAAAAAATAAGACTACAAAATCAGCACCATTTACAATAAATCTTGTGGACTAGGAGGAAAAAAATGCAAAGAACTGTTGAGGGACCCATTTCCAAACAGTGAAGGACGAGGAAATCAGAATGAGGATCCAACTCCAACTTCCATAAGTCAGGTGATCATTGTTTTTGTCATATTAATGTTTGAATTATGGTCATTTAGTTTTGATTGATATCAATAGGAAAATATGGAATGCAAGGCAAAAATGACACTTTAAAACAGTGAATTATAATATACTAGCACACCACACATATTAAACAATATTTAAATGGTAAAGTGTTTTCATTTATTATAGAGCACAGAAGATATAGAAGGATGCGATGTGCGAAACACCTCCAGAAAAGTCCAGGAGGAGGAAAAGGGCAACACGTTGGATAAATTACAGGTAAATCAATGTGTATTCTACTGTCTTTAACTTCAATGAAATCAAACAGTCATAACATCATGATCACTAGAGTCGCTGTTGTCATTCAGACACAGAAACATGCAGAGGATCACATGAGAAGAACATGTGAATTTTTATGTTTGAACTTTTTGTGCAAAACTCAGGCTTCTGTATTCTGTGATGCTGAAAACTGTTTCTGTTCCCTTTAAACTATTCATCCTTTTAATAGCTTTTCCAAGCTAATTAATTATTGATCGTGGTAGGTTACACTGATGTCAAATTGAGTTATTAGTATTCAGAAATTAAATTTGAAAGTAACAATCTTGTGCACATAAAACAACTTTTCCATAAATACTTAGCTTGTCCTATCAATGTATTAGGTCTCTATAATGGTATAACACAGAGTCATTTATATGTCTTGATGAACTTTCAATCATCCTTTTTATCTGAAAAACTTGACTCTGTTCATCTGGACGTTTTCAGTGGGAGAAACGTTTCGTCATCATCCAGGTGACTTCTTCACTTCCTGCTCCTCACTTACAAGGTCTTAAATAATCAGGCCCCATCTTATCTTAATGACCTTGTAGTACCATATCACCCTATTAGAGCACTTCGCTCTCGCTCTGCAGGCCTACTTGTTGTTCCTAGAGTATTTAAAAGTAGAATGGGAGGCAGAGCCTTCAGTTTTCAGGCCCCTCTTCTGTGGAACCAGCTTCCAGTTTGGATTCGGGAGACAGACACTATCTCTACTTTCAAGATTAGGCTTCAAACTTTCCTTTTTGCTAAAGCATATAGTTAGGGCTGGACCAGGTGACCCTGAATCCTCCCTTAGTTATGCTGCAATAGACGTAGGCTGCTGGGGATTCCCATGATGCACTGAGTTTTTCCTTTCCAGTCACCTTTCTCACTCACTATGTGTTAATAGACCTCTCTGCATTGAATCATATCTGTTATTAATCTCTGTCTCTCTTCCACAGCATGTCTTTCATCCTGTTTTCCTTCTCTCACCCCAACCAATCACAGCAGATGGCCCCGCCCCTCCCTGAGCCTGGTTCTGTCGGAGGTTTCTTCCTGTTAAAAGGGAGTTTTTCCTTCCCACTGTCGCCAAAGTGCTTGCTCATAGGGGGTCATATGATTGTTGGGTTTTTCTCTGTATTTATTATTGTGTTATCTACTGTACAATATAAAGCGCCTTGAGGCGACTTTTGTTGTGATTTGGCGCTATATAAATAAAATTGAATTGAATTGAATTGAATTCAGTCTCAGCTGACTGCAGGTTTCCCCCAAATTATAAAGAGTACATTATCATCATCACTGAAACCAGCCAACTGAAGTAATGATGGGTTGTGGGGTGAATTGCTTCATCATAATTATGCAAATATGAGCATTGATGAAGAAGGACTCATCAAAGACCACTAATAAATGCCCATGAGTCAGTATGCAAATGTACGTTTTGTAAGATGCAGGAAATCTGGAGTTATTTGTGTACTTTTTTGACAAAAGAATTTTTTACTCTTGTGCCACAAATACAAATACACTGTGGAAAAGACAGGAAACTGTTGTTGCTGTGATTCCATCACAAATAAAAGGAACAACTTTATAGTTCACCACAGCTGAAATCACTGGAACCTCATCAATGGTTAACAGGCCAGGTACCTGGAAAAGACTACAAAATAAATGAAGCTGTATTTTAATTACTGAGTTACAGTAATCCTTTCAAACCCCAAATTTAATTTCCTGCTGTTTGTTTTGCTTTATTGCTATTCATAGAGCAAAAACATCACTGATCCTAATGCTGTTCCCATATCAAAAACACATTTTATCATCCACGTTAGACAGATGCAATGTTTTTATAGACACAGCTATTGTTCATACATGCTTTAGTCTTAAATGGATTTGTTACTGTGCTGATGCACTTGAATCTTAAAAGGTTTTATACTGTTGACAGTCACAACTCCAGATCGCTAACTTTCATGCGTAATGACCAGCATTGCTTTAATTAAAACAATAAAAATATTTATCAAAGATATAAAAAAAGTGAAATTGTCAAAGACGAACTTTCAGTCTTGAGTCACATTTTGTATCCAAATTTTCCATGAAAACACAACTGAAGGATTTAAGAATGTTCTGTGATGGTAACTGTGGAAGTTATTGGACTATATTGTTTTTAAATCTGTTTTTATGAAAATGTGAAACGTTTATGAGCACAAAATGTTCAGTTTGCTGTTCTTGGCTGACAGGAGTCACCCACAGTGTGGTCTTCGGTTGATAGAAACCTTCTGCCTCCAGATCTGCTTTGTTGTATTTTCATCATTTGTCTTCTGTGTACTTTGGTTTTATATAGTGGTTATTTGAGTTACTGTTATTATCCTGTTAGCTCAATATATTCTTTCCTTTTGTAACGTTTGACATCAACCAGCTATATTCTCATAGAGAAAATCACACAGAAAATCAGTCAATCAATGAAAATGAAAACAGTGTGTTTGAGTGCTTTAGAGAGTAAAATTCTTACATTGATAGCACTACATTATTAATTAATCATGGATTACATATTTTCAAAAACATAATTAGCAGTTTAAGTTGACCTCTCTTCATTATTCAGTGTTTTTTACAAGATTATAGAGCGTGCCCTGCATGATGTTGGCTGCAAGTTGGATTTGGGCAGTAAGGTATACATACTGAACCACTACACTGCCGGTGTCATCCTGACGGGAAAAGAGAAATGATGAGGAGGCACTGTTTGTCAAAGCTAATAAATACATATACATATTGCAATATAAATATATTTGTATTTTACATTGTATTAATGCTAAAAAATATACAATATTATGGAAAAATTAGGGTTTTGTTTTTCAAATTATGTCCTGTAAGTGCCATAAAATTTCATCCCTGGAAACATTTTTTACTTTCTGAGACAACTGGATTCATCAAACCCAGATTTGTGGTGTGTTTGATGTCTCACTATGAAGTCCTGCACCTCAAATACCAGTATACTGGAATACTAATGGTTTCCTATCAGTTTCCATTAAAAACTGAAAATTAAGGTGTTCGACTGTAGTAAATCGTGTGTGGACAAATAAGATAATAGCAAATGGAATCTGTAAATCAGCTTGACTTATTATAACAGGGATTGATGGGGATTGATGTAATAATATCTTTATAACTGCTTTTCCTGGGCTCATTTTAAAAATCAGCTGTAATAACTGATCAAACAAGTTATAGTCAAACCTCTCAGCATGATTAAAGACATATTTTTATCTGTAATTACTGGCTAGAGAATTAATTATATGATCTTTTCGGTTACAGTGCCTAAGTAAAGCAGACAGCTGTCTTTACCTTGTTGATCCAGCAACACAAGAGAGCTTGAAGAATCCAAAGTGGCAGCACAAAAATTCAGGTAAATTCTATTTTTCAAAAATTAAAGTGAATATATTATCATTTACTTTTATAGTGCTGCAGTGTTTTCCACATTTGTAGGCCAGGCCTTATCGGTGGGCTGGGATGGTAATGTGCCTCAGTAATTACATTTTAGCATGAAAAAGTACAAGTTGGTTGTTAGTTTATTATTTGACTTAATATTGTGTTAAATGACAGTATTAAGTAAACTGTATGTGTCCCAATGGCAGATCCAGGGTCAGTCATTGGCCTGAAGAACTTGCTTTAGCAGTTTAGATCCAGCAGCTTATGTTTGTAATGTGTTGGTTGATTTTTGTTCTTTCTTTCATTATATATGACTTTCCCTGTTTTTTCAGTTGAATTAAACTTTTTGATTCTGTGTGTTTTTGGTGGTGCAGCCCTATTGGCTCTGGGACTGTGTAAATTATAGTGAATTGTGATTACTATAGACGCTTTAATACAGTACTCAGAGCCAGTGCTGTTGTAGTTTTTGTCTAAGTGATATCTCTCGACCGTCTTTGTTTCCCATAAATAAAGAATGTGGCATTAAATTAAGCCACATGTTATTCCAAAATGTTTTAGAGTATTTTTCAAATTCTGTGTGCTGACATTGAACATTCAAAATAAGGTAATGACCTGCCGGCCTGCCAGCGTGCCGAGCGGGTTCATTTTGTGTTCTAGTTCAGAACAGTTTTCTGTTTGCCATCCAGCATTAAAGCTGTACTTAAGTTCACCTTTTGTTTGCGTGAGTCTGCATTTTAGGTCCTTTTCCTGCCTGCACACGGCCCTCACATGACAGTATGACCCTTGCACAGGGAGTTCTTCAACATGAGGCGTACTGCAGTCAACAAGACTGACTGGGTGGATATCAAGTTAAAAGCAGGAGTTTTGAAACAGCCAGTACAGAAGGACACAAATAGCTGCCATGTGATTGTCATCTTGGTAAAGTAACAAAGACAAATAATGTTTGTGCTGATGGTGCATTATAAAATTGAGTCTGCTATAGAAAAGCAATATGACTCAATTATTTTGGAATATTTTGCTATTTCCATAGATGGCAAAGGCGTTCATGGAGTCCTTTCCCAAAATACCAGACATGACATTTGAAACAACAATTAAAGCAATGGTACAGCAGCGTGAAGCAACTGCTTTACATATACTGGGAGCCTCAGGTTTGTAAAGTGTTATAGCACAAAGAAATCACTTGTATTTAAATATTCATTGTCAATCACTAATTTTACTATATTTGTAACAGTGTTGGAGGCAGAAAACAATTGTGCCATGTGTTCAACTCCAAAACCACCTTTTCCAGGGCCTTCAATCACCACATGGGTAAGACAGATTTGTAATTGGGGATATTATTTAACAAAATCTATTGTGTACAGTTGCTTTTGTTATTTGGTTTTTGTTTTGAGGAAGAGGGGAAATATAGCCTTAACTTGCATGTAATTGTTTTTGGCTTGGTGTGTTAGTTATTTTGAATATTTGATAAGGAAAAAATATGCAATACATACTAATGTCAGATTAATAAAGATATTCATGTTAAATCACGTGATTAAAGAATGTTTTTTATTTCTGGTTTGTTGAACATTCCCAGATCCAGTGTGACAGCTGTTCAAGGTGGTTTCACACACAGTGCCTGCAGATGAACACTGAGCTGTTTCAGAAGGCAGAGGCTGCAGAATGGGAGCGCGCTCTCTGTGGAAAATAAATACTCGCATTTATTTTGTAAAATGTATATAAGGTTGAATAATGTCATGTAAATTCTTATTTGTATTGATAGAAACTAAGGAACAGATGTAAATTGTTCTTATACATTTTGTATGTGTACATATGCAGGTTATGTATTTCAGAAATGTAAGTAGAGCTCGTTCGTTTAGATTTTGTTTGCATTCTTTTTCATTTTAATACCTTTTGTAAAAAAAATGACACTAAATGTAGAAAATAATGTGATTCTGGCAGTTTGGGTTTGTGAGCCTTTTTGCATTGGTTTTGGTGTTGATTCAGATTACTATTGATCAATGTATGTAATTCTTGTTTTTGCTGTTATTAGTTAGTAGTTTTAATTTGGCGATACTTTGTTCTTCTAATTCTCCCTGACAGCTCATAGTTGCTCAGTCTTTACTGCTTTGTTTACATGGATCCTTTCGTGTCACCATTACGTTCCAATCGCCCTCGTTTGTTAGTGTGAGGTATACGTTCGTCATGTTTCCTGTTTGAAGAGTCTGTTTCCTTTCTCATGTTCAAGTCTTGGGTGTAGCCCTTCATATTTGATCTCATACTGCTGGTCGCCATCATGTTCAGGTCTGTAGTAGTGTTGTCATAGTCACAGTAATATTCATAGCAGTCGTAGTTTAGTCTCGCCCATTTCAGGATTGATTACAGTTATTGCATGTTCAAGTTTCTTCCATCAGCCACAATAAAGGGCTCTCTTTGAGTTCATCACAGTTTTGTTGTCCTCTGTGTCCTGCTTTTAAATGACATCATCTCACCCGCTGTATAGTAAGTAAAACATATTCCATAAACTCTTTGTTGTGGACGTCGGTCCGAGGTCAGCGGTCAGGACCGGTGGAGTGACCGCAGGCCTGGTTGTTCCTGCTGAATCCCGTCCTCGTGCTCAGAGTGTTTCCAGGACCGAGCCTTTGATATGTGAAAGCAGAAACTCGGCCTGCGTCCCCACACCACGCAACAAGCAGCAGCGTGGCACCCACACATTAAATACATTCATTCCCATCTTCAATAAGCATGAAGCAATAATCCTGAGGACAAAGAAACTCCGGAGGACTGATGAGTGCAAATATAAATGAATGCAAACAGCATGAATTTTAAAGGTTGGCAAACTTTCTGCAGACTTTGGGAGAAGTAGGTTTGGTGATCAGGCAGGCGTGCAGTCCTAACAAAGCTGTCTGCATGGTGCTGCTGAGAGCGGAGGAACTCCTCGCTGAGTCCATGTGAGTTTGTGAGTTTGTTTGAGCTTCGCTCTCACCTCGACTCACGCTGTGAGCTGCAGATTGAGTTTTCACTCTCCGGCTCCTTTCTGCCTGGCGGATCAAGGCCCCTGACATTCCTCCCATCGATCGCTTCCTCCCGCGTTCAGAGCGGCGGAAGAATTTATCCAAAACATATTAGTAGAGTTTCCAACCGTCCCGTAAAAAATAGAATCGTCTCGTATTCAGAGAAAATATGACGCGTTTCGTGTTGAGCTGAAAAGGAACAGTTTGTCCTGGACTTCAGCTAAAATGGAAAAGACACAAAGCTGGATTTATTCTGTGTCTTTGCTGCACAGCTGCCTCTTCTCCTCTCATCCTCTCCCCTCTCTCTCCTGTTTCTACTTCAATCATTAAACTGATCAATGATCAGCTGATCAGCTTTTCTCTCTTGTTTGTTTATCGCCCACTTTGCGCCAGAAAGAGGAAACCAGCGGATGTCGCACTAAACAACAGCAGCACGTTTGATCAGCTGTTGTTAGAATGTATTTAATATTACTTTCTAGTATCAGCTGATGTTTGCTGGAGCCACAGCTGTAAAGCTGCTGGTCATGATGTTGGTTTGGATATGTGGTGAGAGGCATTAACATGGAGAGGGGGGCACAAAGAAACACTTTTCTTTCTCATTCTCATTTAAAATGTCTCGCTTTTAAAAAATAATGATCTGAATCTTACAACAAACGATTGATAGATTGATACATATATACCATCAAGACAGTGAACATCACTGTCACAACAGCGTTTGTTTTCATTCAAAGGCTTTATGATGTTTCCTATAATGGTGGGCCGGTCCAGCCCTGTATGCAGCTCATCTGCAGTCTGCTGTTTCCTACATCTTCCTATTCAGAAGGCAGAATTTCAGAGTTCTGAGTACAACCAAAGCACCACGACTGCAGTTTTTCTGTTGGATGTAAAAAGCGCACATGACGCTGTGACGTAGGCTAGAATCATGGCGGCGGTCGACGACGGTCCAGGCGTGGGATTTCTCTCGTGGAAATATGCACATTATCTTTTCCTTTCTGTTGGTAGGTGGCTCAGTGCACTGTGGCAAGTAAGCAAGCTAGAAGACTCTGGCTGGGTATCCAGTTACAGAAGCAACACATTAACAAGAGAAGTCTGAGTAAAACCAAAGTTACTTTCCCTAGTAACTAGTTACTTTGAAAGTAACGAGTAACTTGAAGTAACTGAGTTACTTTTGATAGAAGTAACTAGTAATGTAACTAAGTTACTAATTTAAAGTAACTTACTCAACACTGGTGCTCATGTCTGATCTCAGGCTGGTTCTGCTTGGGAAGACTGGAGAAGGAAAGAGTTCCAGTGGAAACAGCATCCTGGGAAGAGATGCCTTCAGAGAAATCTCCAGTCACTCATCAGGTAAGAGACACACAGAGTTTTTAATGGGGAGCAGCAGTAGGAATTCCTTACCTGTTACTTATTTTAGCGAGGACTCTGTAGGTGTGTAAAACGGGACACCATTTCTGTGCAGTTCATATCTGATCAAAATTAAGATGAGGTGATATATGTTTTCTCCTCTTCAGTGGCTGCTGAATGCTCCAAGCAGCAGGAAAGGGTGGTGAAGAAGATGGTCTCTGTGGTCGACACTCCCGGCCTCTTTGACACGTTCCTGCCTGAAGACGTTGTGAAGAGGGAGATCTCCAAATGCATCAACATGTCGGCCCCGTGGCCCCACGCCATCCTGCTGGTCATCAAGGTTGGACGCTTCACAGCAGAGGAAAGAGACGCCGTGAAGAAGGTGGAGGAGATCTTTGGAGAGGGTGCCTGGAGGTACACCATCATCCTCTTCACTCACAGAGATGTAGTTGAGTCAGACTTGGATGAGACCTTGGAGGAGGCAGGAGCTGAGCTGCAGGAGGTCCTGCAGAAGGCTGGAAACAGATACCACGTCTTCAACAACCTCAAAACCAACGACCGCCGCCAAGTCCTGAATCTGCTGGAGAAGGTGGATAAGATGGTGGCCGACGACGGAGGAGAGTTTTACTCCAACTACACCTACCTGGAAGTTGAAGAAATGCTAAAGAGGAGAGAGTCGGAGCTCAGAGAGTTCTTCAAGAAAAAGCTGATGGAGGCTCAGGAGGAGAAACAGCAGGTGGAGGAACGGATGAGGTCTGAGCTGGAGGAGTTGAGGCAGTATTACCACATGTTAGAGAGCGGAGTCGGTCAGGTCGTGGAGCAGGTGGCCAAAGACGACTCCTTAGATGAATCCTCACCAATTTCCACCACACCCTGAAACTGAACGGAGCTGTTTCTGACTCTTGTACAGAGCTGGCACCATCAGTTATGTAGCTCTGTTCTTCACATGGACCAACATATGGAACAGACTCTTTACAACTACATGCATGTATTTATTACTACGTTTCTGCAGCAATTTATGTGATTTTACCAGGATCATTTTCTGTAAGCTCGGTGTACTTTATGTTTCTAAAGTTTCACACTGAAAGTTCTCACAGAGTGATGGACTTTCTTTCTGATCACAGTCAAAGAGCTAAAGTGCTCCACCTGAAGCAGTTCACATTCTGAGCAAACTAAAGAATTAGAAGCTCCATCAACTTTTAGAAGTCATGGATTTTCTCTACTGCAGCTGAAGGCGGATGTTTTCCCAGTGAATTGGTGAGATCTTCAGCATTCATGAGCTGGAAATTTGTCCTGGAACGGCTGATGTGTTTGCAGCACCTGAATGAAACACAGGTTAACTGCAGTTCTGAATGTTGTTTCAAACTCTGATTCTGCCTTTAAATTAACTAAAAAACCTGTTTTTAGTCCAAAGATCAGCAGTTATGCTAATGTGCCTTAGTAGCTACCATCAATTACACAAAATCAGTAATAACAAAGTTTATAGAGGTTTAAAGAAGCAGCCACACATTATGACAGGATGCTGTTTACCCTGTTCACAAACTTTAGGTGGTTAACATTTTTATCCTCATGTTGGACGTGGAAAAAACCCTTCTCTTTCTCACCTGCTGAATCATCAAAGAAGTGAAGAGCGCCACCTGCTGTCCAGTCTGTGCCACGCAGTCAGGGTCGTTACATGAAGCGAGTGAAATAATAACCACACAACCCTGTAACCACCTATCTGACAAAGCTGTTGTCTGTAAAAGTAACGTTAAATTAAATGTTAGAGCAAATGAAACCTGAAAGCAGCTGAGGAATGCTGTGACTGTTATACTGCCCCCATCTGGTCAGGCTGAACTACAACACTATTCTCTGTAATCTTCATCGAGCAGGCTGTTCAAAAACAAGAGTCATGAAGTGTTTAATAGTCCTCAGATTTGTGATTGCTGGTTATTAAACAGTTTCCTGAAAGAAAGGCAACAATGTTATTGATTATTGATTGAATAGCCCACTGTTGCCAGGAAGAAGGATCATATGAGGACAAACAGCAGAGCCAAAGGAAAGAGATCATCTCTCACTCATGGCTGTACTCCACTTTAACACCACCAGGGGGTGCTGTAAGCAGCCTGTTCTACAGGGGCTTGGTCTACAGGGGAAAGTAGCTGTGGCCAAAGCCCTGGCTCCACACATCAGGATCCAAAACCAAGACTGAACAGTCACCATCACCTGGAGAATGTCACAGCCTGGTGTCAACACAGGTAATGGAGACATTTCATTGGCCACACCCACATCAACAGGCACAATAACAGGACTAATGGTTGGGAAAAGACAAGTGGTGGTGACAGTGGACTCATCTCTGTGCTTGTCCTGCTAGACCTCAGTGCAGTAGAAAGAAAGTGGTGGATCTATGTTTCTGAGTGTGGGGCCATCAAGAGGCCACAGTATTCATAGAGGGGCCAAGTATTACTCCAACAGCACGTACAACGCTCCTTCTAACTGCTGTTTCCTTCTTATTTCATTGTATACATGCAGCTCACACTCGACTGTGACTCCTGACCGTGTTTATGGGCCAAATGTTTTGTTCTTTACATCGTCTTTCTTCTGTATAATTGTTAAACATTTAATAAATATGTTTACAAAAAAGATTGTAAAAATCAGACATTTCACACAGACACCCAAATGATTTCTGACCTGATGAAGGAGGACTGAAGGTGCTCTTGACCAGCTTCTTCTTCTCTCCCTGCTCACTGTCAGCAGCTGGCAGGCTCAGGTCCTGCCTGAGACTTTTCATCTATCAGTGCCAAAGAATATGGGAAATAGCAACGCACAACATGCACATTACAAAACAAGTACATGAATCAGCATTACATTCATTAGTGAAGTGCTGACGTTCTTTCCTAAACTTTGGGCCTTAATCAACATCACTGTTAACTAATGTTTGCTTTGCTTCTTAACCAGTGAAGCACCGAGGGGCTTACTGAGGTTCCTGCTCGTAAATGCCCAAAATGAGTCGAGTATTTCTCTGCAACTACAAACTCTGTTTTCATCAGAGGTGTAAATATTATAGCACTGTGTCAGAGTCACTGAGGCTGGAACACAGAAACAGGAAGTAGATTTATTTTTAGATTTTATTGCCTGGAACCACTTTAAAAATACGATTTGGGTCACAATTAACTCCAGAAAACCAGGAATCCACATATGAACATTATCTCTGCAAAGATTTATGCTTCTGAAGGTAAACAGTGAAACTTACAGCACTAAATGCACAGATAGCCAGGCGTTTCACATTTTGGTACCATCTGCCAGTTTTAGTTTCTTATTGAAGAGCAGAAATGATTTAATTTTATTTACATGCTTAAAAATGTTTGCTTTTGAATATTATTTGAAGAATTACCCACTCAGGCACTGTGGGCCTGTTTCCCTTTCCATAACCGAGTGTTGGAAACGTGCCTTTTCTCTTTAAACTCTGAGGGGCTGTAACTTTGGCTTCTATTGGCAGATTTGCATGATTGACCCTCTTTTTAAAATAATTTTAGCCGAGAGAATCAAGTTAACATCACTGTTTTTACGTCAGGTCCACCAATCAGAAGTTGCAGAGCAAAAAATACACGTAACCATAAATTTACAACACTCACCCTGGTCCAATCAAATGTCTGTAGCCGGGCAAAATTTGTGATTTTCGACGTGAAACGGCTCTGAGGCATTGTGGGAGATCGAGTGAGGAAGGGAAAGTTCTGGAGTCCCGACTGGATGTTCACACGTTGGAAGGAGCGAATTTTACGTTATATTTTATTGAACGCTGTGCATATTTGTGGTCTGCTGTTTCAGCTGGTTCCATGAATTTTGGTCGGAGCGTGATGAAACTCGCAGTTTTGGAATCTGTGAGATCTCAGCTTTTAAACAATGTTTTGCTGCCGCAGTTTTGCACTAACGAGGCTGCGTTGTGTTTGTTGTGAAATGACGTAACGGCTCTGTTAATAGAATGTTAAATATAATGTCAGTATTACCTTTTAATTATATAGGTTTACTTATGGTAGAATGCTGCATGTAATCATTTGTGTTTAGAAGTATGTAGTTGATAGTATCCTGAAAGGATGTCTCATCCTAGGAAGCTTGTGTGCATTCCAGAGCACTCTGGCTTTCACACCCACATCCTGGGAGCATGGGAGAGGTCGTACCTTGTCTTATTGTTTTATGGTAGGATAAACGTATCTATGTCTGTTTTACTCTAAGTGCATTTTGTTTAGATGAACTGCTGGACTTCCAGGCCAGCAGGTTAGGAAGTCATTTTATGGCCACACACACACACACACACAAGGTATTCTTTGTTCACATGTATACCTATAAGATGTCATATGTTAATGAACCTATGCATATTCATGTAACCACAATAAAAGAGCAGTGTTACGGGAGAGCGGACGAGAGCAACTGAGGTCAAGCGAAGGAACAGCGCCTGTCCAGTTCTCTCCCGTGCACGTTAATTTGTAAAACCTGTCTGAGTGTCATTTATTCCAATCTGAGTTGAATTACAGGAAAACTCCTGACATTTATTTGGTCCTTCGAGCCGGATTTAGGACATAACGTTTTGTGTGCTCCTACGGGAAAACCTCATCGAGTCCTGACGTCGTGAGAAGCCCGCGCTGAAGTCTGTCGACAGCTACTGTCTAGGTACAGTATAAAAGACCAGAGACGTGAATTCGGGTTCTGGCTGGCGTTATTACAAGTGGTACACGACGTTGGGGGTTGATAAGGCGGACCTGAGAGACCGGCAGTGAATCAGCAACCAGGTGAATATTGACACTCTGAGACACCTCGCGTAAAACGTTTAAGCTCGCCCAGAGGGGTTGGTAGCATTCCTAAAAGTAAAGGCTCGCCTGAAAGAGGGCTGGAAGCATTTTTAGGCGGATTTCTAAAAGTAAATGCTCGCCTGAAAGAGGGCTGGAAGCATTTTTAGATAAACCTTGTCCGTAAAACGTAGTACGCGTTGAAAAGGCCTATTTTGTGTTGTTGTTGTTGTGTGTATGACTGCGGAGCAGACGAGGTCTGTGACACGGTTGTTGTTGTTATCATGGGTTCCCGAGCAAGTAAGACTGTCTCACAGGGAGACGACACATTCATGTAAGGATTTACTCCCGGCAGTGCGAGGTATTTATATGCTCATAACTGTAATCACCGTAAACCAGTGGTTGGAGAATGTCACATGTTAAAAGTTGTCAGAAAACACAGCAGCCTCGAAGAGCGTGTGGAGAAGGCCAGCCCACATCAGCAGCCTTTAAACTATGCTCTGGTGAATGGCTTCCCCCACCCCTTGCTGACACAAAATATTTAGATGATTCTTTAGCTTGCCCTGATCAACAACAGCCTGTGCTCCAGACCACAGATTTGATTGAGGTGGATAAGTGTTAAAAGTAATCTGCATTAAGCTTAAGGTTGCTCAAATACAGTACAATGACATATGAGATGAAGTGAAATAGGCAAATATTTTACCTAATTACGTGCATAGAGGCACTTGACCTGTTTAAAAACTGTCATTCTAATATGAGCCATTGTTGAGATATAGAGCACACCTATGAAAACAACTAATAAGCTGAACCCTGTATAAAACAGCTAAAACTACATGATGGAGAAGCTGAAATTAATATGTGTAAGTCTTTGCCACTGTGGGCAAAAGCACGCAACCACTGTGTGAGGTTGCGTTACTGTCTCTTCTGAGCTGATGAGCAAGCTACACATCATCAGATCAGGAGCTGGCTGAGAACTCATCAAAGAGAGAGAAACAGAACTATGATAACTCGAGTATGTAGCGTATCCGTGAGTTCAGCTTCTTCTTTCAGATGCGCAGCAGTTTTCCTGGATCTTGACTCGTGTGTAGAGTGTTCATAGCATCAGCATCATGTTTTAGTTTATTTGCTTTGTTGGGTTGAAAAATAATTAAATAAACTTGTGATCATACTTATGGATCACCATGGCACATATCATCAGCCATATGATTTATTTATGCAGATGAAAAGAGTGAGTGTGAATGTGCCTGACGTCGCAGTGTGTGTGTGTGCTGTGTAAATGTAATTGTCACAAATTGTGAGAGCGGTGATTCTGCAGGTCACCAGCTAGTGTAAAGAAAAAAGAGTAAAAAGAGACAGAATCTACATTGTAGATGAAAAATCATAGGAAAAAGGTTATGTGTTTATTAGCCAAGAACCACTGCAATCTCATTTTCTGCTTTTAAGAAAGGAGAGTTCTGTGTGTTCGTTAAGCAGTAATGATAATAATGAAAATGTCTTAGTTTTGTCACTTTCAGATTAAAGCAGACCTGGACCAATTTTCCACATGCAGCGGTCGGAATAAAGTTATAGTTTAAGATCATTGGAAACATTCAGGCCAGGTTTCTGGCTAACTTATTTACAGCTCCATGTGTCCCTCATCCTCACAAGTGAGCTCTCACTCCTCCCTGAAGACAAGGAATGCAGTTCCAAAGAGCAATAACATGGCCGATAAAGAGACAGCAGCAAAGTCCTGAGCAAAGAGACCCAGCAAGCAGCAGCAGTGTGGACAAACAGCATCAGAGAAGAAGAACAAACCCATCATCCTGATTGATTGATGAATGGCACTGTGTTTCCAACAAGCTGCAACTTCACTGTGCTTGTGAAAAGAACGTTTGAGGAGAACTGAGGAGACTGTTGGAAGTTGACATTTGCCACCTTTGGAGAAAATGGCAAGAAGAGACAGTGGAATACAGGACAAAGCTGAAGAAGAACTGCCGGCTGTTGGACTGTTGAAGTGGGAGAGGACAACAGAGTGAGAGCAGCAGGTGAGAACACAGAGGAATGCTGTTGTTTAATGTGGGAAATCAAAATTTGGGTTAGCAAACCTGGGGAAAATAATACTGACTGCTTAAGTAGGAAAATTGTGAAGGAATCTGAAACACTACAAAAAGAAACATATACAAAATCACACACACAAGCAGAACATGCATTAACCCTACTAACACAAACAAAAGAGAGCTCATGAAGATTAGACAGCATCTTGAGCATGTGAGTCTGTTTATCATCTTATCCAAGTCACCTCGTGTGATGCAAAGACCAGTGGACTCATAGCACGTTAGTTAAAAAATGATCAATTAATAGCAGAGAAGTGTGTAGGAAAGGCAGCTTTAAGAACATGCCCTGCTGGAGATGCAGCTCCAGACACATTGATTAAACCTGCCTAATAACACAAACACACATGCAATGAAAATCAGCTTGTTATCTCTCATCAGTGTTAAAATCGTGTCAATTTAACAGACGCTTGTTATTAAATGCTGAGTGTATCCAATGCTGACAGTTAACTCTCTAGGTTGCAGGACAACAGTTTAATTTTTGTGGGAAAAAAGATTCTGGTTTGAACAACCAGGGATCAGACAATAAATTTAGTTGTTAATATAGTAAATTAGGAGATGCTTTCTGCCTGATTGATGCAGCACAAAATATTTTACTGTATGAGGGAAATTCTATTTTTGTGATAATATTTTGAACATGCATTTCTGTTGTCCTGTCATCTTAGTGGGTTAATAGCTGATATGCAAATTTATTGATCGTTCTTAGATTAAGGAAAGGTGATTGAATTCTAGCACGAGTGAATGGGAAGTGTTGGAGTTTGTTTGAGTGGAGACTCTAAAACACTGAGTTTCCTGTTGTGATGTGTGAATGAATCCTGCACCCAGATACACAACTCTGAATACATGAGAACGAACTTCTTTTGTGAAGTGCATGACAACATGTCACATGTTTTATGATGACGAAAAAAAAAAAAAAAAAAGGAAAACTAAATGAGATCTTTGGTCTAAATGAGTAAAAAGGTACAGATTAAATTCATAGCTAATAAGACATTAGGCTTATGTTGTGTGTCGTGCGGCTGATGGTTGGTTTGGTGTTTATCTAGCTGATGATTTTTCTTTTGTTGTGAAGTTGAGCCTGCCAATTAGTATGATGGTTTGATAAATCATGCTAATGGTATGATTTACCCTCCTGAGATGAGGAGTGTGTGTCATGATTTAACAAGGCCTTTTTATTTTGATACTTTCACAGTGCACTGAAAGTTTGGTTTGATAATCTCTGTTTGAGCAGATCTGCATGATTGGAACAAAAGCGCTAAACGACATGTCAAGAAAACCGTTGCAAACCGTTGACTTTCTCCAAAATATTGAAATGGGCTCAGGAGAAAGTCACTTATCTGGGATAATTAAAATGAAAGTCCCTGTCAAAAAGGATTCAGCGAGATAATCCAGTCTAAATTCTTCTTTTGAAATTTTCTTCTTTTTCTTTTTAAAATGACGTCATTTTGCTATGTGTGGAAACTGAATGCGTCGATGGGTTCCACTTTTAGCAAAGAATGAATGAATGCATGAATGAGTGAATAACAAATGAGTAAGAGAAATAAAACTGACTGATTGACAACAGCTGACAAAAGCTGACACGATTTTACTGATGTAACACGACTGTGCAAAGTTAACCCCCACCTGACAAAGGTGCAGATAAATCTATGTGTGTTTCTTCTTACAAGGAGCAGGAAGATGATAGCACCATCCGAGGTTGCATGATGATTTAGCCTTTTAAATGCTACTTTCTGTGTTTGCATCTACCAGGGGTGTTATTCACTACCTTGTGTTGCTCACAGAGGTAACTGTGAGAAAGTGTGTATACACCTGCGCAGCGCTAACATTTCTACAGCATTACAGTTCTTCATGTCAGTTGATCATGTGATTTATACCAGGATAGCTGGTTGATGTTTTTCCACTACAGGATTTCTGGGTTCATGTGTGAAGAAAACTGTGTTTACAGGTTATGAGTTGGTGATGCTGTTACACTGTGTTGTTGGGGAAATGTTGAAGGTTACTTTGACGATGTGAATAACATGTGAGAACTTTATGGTCTTTTTACAGCACCTCTGGAACCTGTCAATTTGTGCCTGACCTCCAGGATTGTCCATGTGTGTTGCTAAATGTTTGTTTTTCTAAGAGTGCATGTAGAGGATTCAGCAGAGACGGACAAGTAACATGAGAAAGCAAATGAGAGATACAGTGTTTATGGAATAGTTTAATATGGGGCTCATTAGCTGGCCACTACTGAGCTCCTAGTGATAGCTAAGTGGAGTGACTTTGCTTAAGGGAAGTCACCGATTACATTAATGTTAACTGAGTACATGGGATGATCCATGTCTGAGGCAAATTATGCCAATAATTGCAGTTTACTGATTTGAGAAAATCTGCACATGATACTTGTCCTGTTGATGCTGAATGCTTTCATACTCGTATTATACAATTGTTTATAAGTGTGAAGGTTGATTTTACTTCTAGATCTTGTTTTCCAGGCCATGATGGTGTGTATGCAGGCTCCTGGTGGAGCGGGGTTTTAAGCAAACCTAATATGCAAAACACACTAACATCTTTTATTGCAGGGTTATAGGTCCGGGGTGGTGCTGCTCCAGAGGGGGAGACACCCTGATGTTGCCTGGGACATGATCTCGCTAACTTTTTATTTCAGACAGGAATCTAGGTTTGATGAGTTGACTCATGGGAGTGTCCATGCGTCAACAGGAGGGGTCCAGAATTACAGAGTTACATGAAACTATCTTTTTATGTTTTCTAAACTATGTTTTTATGATTTTTGCAGTGATTTTTGTGTGATTAACAGTTTATTTACAGGTATTAAACCTATGCAAAGTGGTGCATCCATGTTCAGATGAGGCTTTGATGGTCCATAGATGGAGCTCACTGAACTAAAGAATGTGGTTCGATGATGATTGACATGCTTTCCAAATAGAAGGTTTTTCCTCCTAGCAAGGAAATACAGGTGCAGCAGTCTTGCTGAAAGGAATCTCTTGAGAAATCTTCTGAGGCCCAGTGAGAAGCGAACCCATTCCAGGCATAGCTGACAGCCAAGGCAGTGGTTGAGGTCAAAGGTCGAGCTGTTTGGGGCCCATCATGAGATCAGACTTTGGAGCCACAGCAAGGACCACGAAGCTGCGTTGGAATGAGAGCTGTGCCCAGGGGTCTTTCCAGAGACCAACAGAGGAGATTGTGGACGACAGACGGGCACCTGAAGGATGAGGGGAGCGTGCCAAGCTCCAATCGACAGCGCAGGCAGATTTCGAGGATGGCATCATGATTCTGTGAACAGCACGGAACCAGAAGCGATGGTGGTGATGACAGCAGTTTCCTATGAACATCACCTAATGCTGTGTCACTGTACTGTGCATACGATGGCACACTGAAGAGTGCTGGGATCACAACAGCAGTAAGATAACTGGATCCAGCATCCTTTCCACAGAGTTTTTCCTGCAGAGAATGGACAATGGAGGAGTCATAAATATCCCCCACAGGACAAGGAGGCCTGAAGTGAGGTGATGGGGGTTGGCAGAGGCCGTAAAACTCGAGCGAGGTCTGCAGCTTTCAAGATAGCTGAGACCCATGTTGACAAACAACAAACTCAACTGGTATGTTTGAATGTTTATTCTACATACATTTGGACTCTGATCCTATGGACAGTGATGGGAACAACTGGAAGAGACATATATGCGGCACTGCAGAACTTAACTGTTCTGCAGAAATATGTGGCGGACCACACATTAGAAGGATGACTCTGAAGTTACAAAGGGAAACAATTTTGCTGATAAAGCTGCAAAAGCAGCAGCCATAGCAACCACAGTCTTACTAACGACTTATGAAAATCACACTATCCCACTGTCTATACTGCAGGATGAACAAGAAGCAGCACGATTAAAAGAACAAACGCAATGGCTAAAACACGGAGCATTATTAGACACTGATGACATATGAAATAGCAGGAATTCCCATTCTTCCCAAATCATTACACAAAACAGCCACTCTAGTGAGCCATGCTTTAAATCATGTCTCGACAGGAGGGAAGATGATCTCTATAATAAATCAACAATTTTACACTTTATTTTTTATTTTTTTTATTTTAATTTTGAAACTTCAGCAAAAGAATATGTGAGAACATCTATGACCTGCCAAAAACACAATACTTAAGGTTGAAGCCAGGTGCTAGAAAGACTACTTATTGGAGTTGGACTATTTTTTACTTTTATTTTGTGACTTTGTAACATGTATCCTGCCATGTCTAAAACTCATGATTAACCGTATAATATTTTCCAGTGTTACTGCATACATAGTTGTGACAAATGATGATAATGACTCTGACCTGTTGGAACGTGAAGATTTTGTGTGATTAATGAGGATGTGACAGAAATGTACAACAAGATGTTACATAATGATATCTCATTTAAAAGTTAAACTGACAACAGGAGGGAATGTTAATAGAATGTTAAATATAATGTCAGTATTACCTTTTAATTATATAGGTTTACTTATGGTAGAATGCTGCATGTAATCATTTGTGTTTAGAAGTATGTAGTTGATAGTATCCTGAAAGGATGTCTCATCCTAGGAAGCTTGTGTGCATTCCAGAGCACTCTGGCTTTCACACCCACATCCTGGGAGCATGGGAGAGGTCGTACCTTGTCTTATTGTTTTATGGTAGGATAAACGTATCTATGTCTGTTTTACTCTAAGTGCATTTTGTTTAGATGAACTGCTGGACTTCCAGGCCAGCAGGTTAGGAAGTCATTTTATGGCCACACACACACACACACACACAAGGTATTCTTTGTTCACATGTATACCTATAAGATGTCATATGTTAATGAACCTATGCATATTCATGTAACCACAATAAAAGAGCAGTGTTATGTGAGAGCGGACGAGAGCAACTGAGGTCAAGCGAAGGAACAGCGCCTGTCCAGTTCTCTCCCGTGCACGTTAATTTATAAAACCTGTCTGAGTGTCATTTATTCCAATCTGAGTTGAATTACAGGAAAACTCCTGACAGGCTCCTAACTGTTTGTTGTCCTTGCTGTATTTGGTGGTTGCAGAAATGGTTTAAAGGAGCTTTTAGCTGAGATTCAGTTTTTTTAGGTACCACACACGCCGGGACTTATATTACAAAGCTCGTGTTACAGTCGATTAAACGGGATCTCTGCACCGATACTGGGAGCACTGGGGCTCATTTAATGTTTGTCAGACTTCAGCTACATGACAGCTGTGGGTAAATACAGATTTATGACATACCAACAAACTTCTCAAAATGTAGACTCTAACCAGTTGTTGAAAAGCTTTCATTGCAGGATGTTCAAATCTTCTTCTGTAAGATTTCACACTGGAAATTCCTATTTTTCTCATTAGCACCACTAGTGTTGGGACTTGGATTTGAATCTGATGAACACTCCCGCAAAGGACAGATGAGTGACAGCACAGGGGCACTTCAGGGGGCCAATCAAATTTCAGCTGGGACCAGTGCCCCTGTGGCGCCACCCCTGGCACCACTCCTGGCACCATCATACCCCCACAATGGTCATTTAACTCATCTGGTCAGCACACAGATGCAGTCGTTTCTAACTGTGGTTAAGGCGGGAGAAGGCGCTGCACTCTCCTCCTAAATTAGACCATTCAGACAGGATCACGTCACACGAGCTGATAAGGAGAAGCCAAAACTGGAAGCCACGACTTTGTTGAGGGTGTTTTTTGCAAAGGTCTTTCTACAAATTCAAGTTTTCAAACTGCTTAAACATCTCACTCTGTGTATTCGTGTGTCTCTGAGATTCGGTGCAGGATCGTCATTAAAATGGTGGGAAAATGAGCATGATTGCAACGACCACGGCACAATGGATCAAGTTACAAATATTGATACTGACCAACGCACCACAACGACTGTGTCGCACGACACAGGATGTGATGTCACAACTGGTGCGAGACTTGTTGGCCTGCTCCTATCAGGATTGTTTTCCGGGGATGGCTTGTTCCTCTTAGTTGCGCGGTCGGGGTTCCCCCAGGTGTCGGGTGGTTCTTGGGGTCCAGGGTCCCGTCTTTGGCTTTCTCTGAAGTGGCCGGCCGCTGCAGTGGACCGCTAGTACTCCTTCCCCTGGCTGTGGGAGCTCCATCTGTGGCAGCAGGTGGAGGCTGGATCTCCTCCATGCCTGCTTCATGCCCTGGGGGGCGGGGCTATGGCTCTCTACACCCTCTAGTCAAAGTCAAAGTCAAAGTCAGTTTTATTTGTCAATTTCTTCAGATGTACTTGCCATACAAAGGAATTGAAATTACGTTTCACACTGTCCCATGCGTAGACATAGACAACAATAAAGTGCAGATGCACAACATTTAGGTAACATACAGGATATAACAAGACAGGACCTACACATAACATATAACATATAATAAAGTGTTCCACAGTGCGCCCTGGAAAGTAGTGTACTAGTTCACTTGACGTAGTCCCAGGTTGTGGTTGGTAAGGGTTTTTGTTTTAATGCAGCATAAGACTGTAGCAGCAGTAATAGTAATATAAATAATATAAATAGTGCTAAAGAAAATACTAAAAATACAAAAAATATAAGGCAGCAGGTGTGTGCAATTGTAATGCAGAGGTAGTCGTTTCCAGTCAGGAATGTAGAGAGTGTTTCCTTGTTGTGGAGTGTGTGTGTGTGGGAGCCGGGAGGGGAGAGAGTTCAGCAGTCTCACAGCCTGGTGGATGAAGCTGTTGGTGAGCCTGGTAGTGCGGGAGCGGAGACTTCTGTATCTTTTTCCAGAGGGCAGGAGGCTGAACAGACAGTGCGCGGGGTGGGTTGCATCGTTGACAATTGTGATGGCTTTGCGGGTAAGGCGGGTGGTGTAGATGTCTTGCAGGGAGGGGAGTGGTACACCAACTATCCTCTCAGCTGTTCTCACAATGCGCTGTAGAGCTTTCCTGTTATAGTCAGTGCAGCTACCGCCCCACACAGTGATGCAGCTGGAAAGGATGCTTTCAATGGTTCCTCTGTAGAATGTGGTCAGGATGGGTGGTGGAGCACTTGCCTGCTTGAGTTTGCGCAGAAAGTAGAGGCGCTGTTGTGCTTTCTTGACCAGTGATGCTGTGTTGGTGGTCCAGGAGAGGTCCTCACTGATGTGCACCCCCAGGAACTTGGTGCTGCTCACCCTCTCCACCGCAGCGCCGTCGATGGTCAATGGGGGGTGACAGGTGGGGCCTCTCTGGAAGTTGACAATAACCTCCTTGGTCTTGCTAACATTTAGCAGAAGGTTGTTGTCTCTGCACCACGTGGTCAGGAGCTCAACCTCTTTCCTGTAGTGGGTCTCATTGCCCTTGGTGATGAGCCCCACCAGCGTTGTGTCGTCCGCAAACTTCACAAGGTGGTTGGAGCTGTAGGTTGGTGTGCAGTCATGTGTCAGCAGGGTGAAGAGCAGAGGACTGAGCACACAGCCTTGTGGAGCCCCCGTGCTCAGGGTGATGCTGTTTGAGACCTTGTTGCCCACACGCACCGCTTGAGGCCTCTGGCTGAGGAAATCCAGCAGCCAGTTGCAGAGGGAGGTGCTGAGGCCCAGTCTGTCCAGTTTACAGAAGAGTTGTTGTGGTATTATGGTGTTGAATGCTGAGCTGAAGTCTATGAACAGCATTCTCACATATGAGTCTTTCTTGTCCAGATGAGTTAGGGCTGGGTGGAGGGCAGAGCAGATTGCATCTTCTGTGGATCGTTTCGCTCTGTATGCGAACTGGTATGGGTCCAGGGTGGGAGGCAGGGTGGATTTGATGTGTGACATGACTAGTCGTTCAAAGCACTTCATAAAAATGGGTGTCAGTGCCACGGGGCGGTAGTCGTTGAAACAGGCTGGGACCTGTGTCTTTGGCACAGGTATGATGGTGGCAGTCTTGAAGCATGATGGGACAGTGGCTTGCCTCAGGGAGGTGTTAAAGATGTCTGTGAAGACATCCTTCAGCTCCTCTGCGCAGTCTTTCAGCACACTACCAGGGATGTTATCTGGACCCGCTGCTTTCCGGGCGTTGATGGTGATGAGTGTCCTCTTCACGCTGGCAGCAGACAGGCACAGAGGCTGGTCGTGTGGAGCAGAGCATTACATGGGGAAACCTTTTGAAAGCGCGCTGATCCACACAGGTGTGCACACGGGTGTTCACTGTTCATAGACATAAACTACACCTCTATTGGCTGCTATTTCCAAGCGCATTGTGCGCTGTCTGTCCTGCTTGCTACACAACAACATTCAATATTTAGTATTTACTGCTGTTCACACTTAATTAACCTGATGGTGTTGTGTTTAGTATGTTGCTTTGTTTTTTTGCTTGTTTTCTCTTCTTTTTCTCTCAACAGGTGATCCAGGAGATGTTTTTTCTCTTCTTTCTCTTTTTAAGTTTCCTCTCTCACTGTCCCTCTTCCCTTCTGTTCTTCTTTTCCTTCATCTTTCTTTCTCCCCTTCCTCTCCCTCAGTCATGTCTGTCCCATCTATTTTCTAGTTTTGACCCTTTCACGCATGAATTATGACAGCCTCAATCAGGATTTTTTTCTTAAGTGTTTTTATTCATCTTTAGGCATGAAAAAAGATTTTTGAACTTCATTTAAACGTGTACTTTTCAAAGAGGTTTTTTTTACATGTCCAGTTAGGTGGACAACAGGTTTTGACTGGGTATGGAGGGACACATCAGTGTCCAGTGTAGTGGTTTATGTGCCAGTATACCATCAACACTGACACAAATACAAGCCTTTGAATAGCTGTAACTGCAGTGACCACTGTGTGTGAAAGGGTTAAGTGATCAGGTTTAACAGATCAGTGATAAATCTGTGCTGTTGGATCAATAATGAAACTGCTGTTAGAAGTAACTCTGATTCTGGTGTTTATAATCTGATAAAATAGATGATAAATAGTTTCAGTGCGTAACTCACAGAAAGAAGCAGAACAGTTCACATCAGGCTGAAACCTCTGCAGTGTCTTCTTGGCTTCGTCTCTAAATTTGAAAGTTCTGTAGTATTTTATAAGAAACTCCTTTAAATTGTCCTTCATGCAGCCAAGTTTGTTTCCAGTTAATTCCTCCATATAAAGAAGAAGAAATGACTTGTGTTTATAAAGGATCTTCCTGTTATTCCACGTTTGTTGGAGAGAAGTTATGCTTATAAGTTTCCATGTGTAACAGTCGCAATAGTGTGGTGTCTCTTTAAGACAACTTCATGTTTAGTGATGTCACACCATGCGCCCTGCCCTCTGTTGTATGAACGCTGCTCGCTTCATGTATGATGAGACAGCAGCCGTTCAGCCTTGTTGGTGAGGAGTGTTTATTAAAGGACGAGCACTGGGGGATTCCCAGTACCAGTGTGGTCGGGAGTTTTTGACTGTCCTGCTGTCTGCCGCCTCCTCTCAACCACTCAATACACATGTCAGAAAAGCTTGCTCATGAAAACTGTTTCCTCTTCCTACTTTTCACAATAAAAGTCCTGCACAGCTGTACTCTGGTTACTTGATATGTGACTATTGTGGTTATATCAGTTTGGTATCAGATGTCTTTTTTCCTAACACATTAAGGATAATATACTCTCTTTCCTCTTTTCCCAACTGTGGTATAAAGCACAGCTCAGCCTTAGCAAATGTTCAAAGAAAAGTCATCACTTCCTGATTTCTGTTTCACTGATAAATATTGTCACACTGGGGTTTTTGCAAATGTGACCACTGTGTGGCAGCTGGAGTCAGACAACTGAAGCTCCCACAATCAAGACCACAAACAGCTTTCAAAGGAGATTTGAAGCTTTTCTGTCAGCAAGCTTCGTGATTTATGGGACTATAACTGGAACAGAATCTGATCACCAATGGTGAGATGGCATGGAATTATTGTTATGACACTTTTATCAAAATGATAAATAAGCATGCCCCCATGCTCAGATTTAGAGTGAAATGCAGAAACAATCCTTGGTTTTGTCCTCAGCTATGCAGTCTCCTTAAAAACAGGGATGCTGCTCAGGCCAGAGAAACTAAATCTGGAGCAGATTGGCTGATTTGTGGCAGCTCGGAAATCGTTCAGCCTCCTTCATTAAAAAGGCCAAATCAGAATCCTGTCCTTCAAAAACTACTAAACATCTGAATGATCCTAAAAAATTCTGCAAAAGAATAAAATCTTCTCATGGTGACATAACCACCAATGAGTTGCAGCCTTTGCTGTAAAGGAGTTCAGGAGTTCACAGATGAAATGTACCTACAAAGAAAGTAGAATTTATTCAAACCAAGCAGGTCAGCAGGGAGTGGATGTGCTGCTGGGTTGTTGGAGGTACAACACACAAGAAGGCCGATGCAGGTGGATGCAGAGAGAGGCCAGGGCCACGTTCAAACCTGAACACGCTGCACAGTGTTTTGTTCCATTTGTTAGGGATGAATGAAATGCTTCCTTGAAAGGATGTGTGCAGTCACCAGTGGGCGTGGAAGCATGTGCGCCCTCATTTGGTGGGTATTGGCGACTATCAAGCCTTTGAGTCGCCGAGCAGCTGAATAGGGGAATAATGTTGACGCGCCCGCTGTTCAAAACGTAAGTCAAAGTTCCAGATTAAAAACTTCTTTATTTGTTATCAAATCCTTACAATCCAGAAAAACAGTGATCAAAATCAACATTCTCAGCTTGAGCGGTCAGCAAAAGTCGACTTCACCCACTCATTCACAAAAATCCCCTCGGGACGTGAACAGGTGATATAGCGATCACTATTACTGTTACCAACACCACGTGACCCAAAGCTACGCCCATCCACAGCAGTGGGTGTGCAAGAAAAGTCATCCTGTCACACAGCAATGCCTACATCAATCACACCACTCTGCTTAAATAAGAATAATAATGTTTAGTGAAGCAGGTGAAGCAAAGGGCTGCTTTTAATAGGCTGGGAGACCCAGGTGTGCTGCTTTAGCTGTGAGCCTCTTATGCTAGCCTCCATCTATAAGCTGGGATCATAGCAGCACTGCAGTCCTCACTAGATCAAGTATTGTTATTTATGCAGGTGACAAACGTTTAAATTCATACAGTCACAGAATTGAGGCTCGTTTGAAAAGCAGGTGTTTAATGCAGCTGCTCAGAGTTCACACAAAGTAGAAGAATCAGACCGGAGTCACATTTCAAACCATTGGAAAAATACTTAGCAAGTAATAATGAAAACACCACAGACTTAGTCCTGTTTAGTCCTGTGTTTGATATTAATGTGCTGTTCAGAGAGGATCTTACAGTCAAGCCCACAATTATTCATACCCCCTCCAAATTTTGACTTAAAGTTTCTTTTGTTCAACCAGCAAGTTCTTTTTTGACCAGAAATGACACAGGTGACTGGCTACACCTGCACCCTCCACCCTCTGTGACTGGCTACACTCGGCCTGCACCCTCCACCCTCTGTGACTGGCTACACTCGACCTGCACCCTCCACCCTCCACCCTCTGTGACTGGCTACACTCAACCTGCACCCTCCACCCTCCACCCTCTGTGACTGGCTACACTCGGCCTGCACCCTCCACCCTCCTGCACCCTCCACACTCCACCCTCTGTGACTGGCTACACTCGACCTGCACCCTCCACCCTCCACCCTCTGTGACTGGCTACACTCGACCTGCACCCTCCACCCTCCACCCTCTGTGACTGGCTACACTCGACCTGCACCCTCCACCCTCCACCCTCTGTGACTGGCTACACTCGACCTGCACCCTCCACACTCCACCCTCTGTGACTGGCTACACTCGACCTGCACCCTCCACCCTCTGTGACTGGCTACACTCGGCCTGCACCCTCCACCCTCTGTGACTGGCTACACTCGACCTGCACCCTCCACACTCCACCCTCTGTGACTGGCTACACTCGGCCTGCACCCTCCACCCTCTGTGACTGGCTACACTCGGCCTGCACCCTCCACCCTCCACCCTCTGTGACTGGCTACACTCGACCTGCACCCTCCACACTCCACCCTCTGTGACTGGCTACACTCGACCTGCACCCTCCACCCTCCACCCTCTGTGACTGGCTACACTCGACCTGCACCCTCTACCCTCTGTGACTGGCTACACTCGGCCTGCACCCTCCACCCTCCACCCTCTGTGACTGGCTACACTCGACCTGCACCCTCCACCCTCCACCCTCTGTGACTGGCTACACTCGACCTGCACCCTCCACACTCCACCCTCTGTGACTGGCTACACTCGACCTGCACCCTCCACCCTCCACCCTCTGTGACTGGCTACACTCGACCTGCACCCTCTACCCTCTGTGACTGGCTACACTCGGCCTGCACCCTCCACCCTCCACCCTCTGTGACTGGCTACACTCGACCTGCACCCTCCACCCTCCACCCTCTCTGACTCGCTACACTCGGCCTGCACCCTCCACACTCCACCCTCTGTGACTGGCTACACTCGACCTGCACCCTCCACCCTCTGTGACTGGCTACACTCAACCTACACCCTCCACACTCCACCCTCTGTGACTGGCTACACTCGACCTGCACCCTCCACCCTCTGTGACTGGCTACACTCGGCCTGCACCCTCCACACTCCACCCTCTGTGACTGGCTACACTCGACCTGCACCCTCCACCCTCCACCCTCTGTGACTGGCTACACTCGACCTGCACCCTCCACCCTCTGTGACTGGCTACACTCGACCTGCACCCTCCACCCTCTGTGACTGGCTGCACTCGGCCTGCACCCTCCACCCTCCACCCTCTGTGACTGGCTACACTCGACCTGCACCCTCCACACTCCACCCTCTGTGACTGGCTACACTCGACCTGCACCCTCCACCCTCCACCCTCTGTGACTGGCTACACTCGACCTGCACCCTCCACCCTCTGTGACTGGCTACACTCGACCTGCACCCTCCACCTTCCACCCTCTGTGACTGGCTATACTCGACCTGCACCCTCCACCTTCCACCCTCTGTGACTGGCTACACTCGACCTGCACCCTCCACCCTCTGTGACTGGCTACACTCGGCCTGCACACTCCACCCTCTGTGACTGGCTACACTCAGCCTCCACCCTCCACCCTCTGTGACTGGCTACACTCGGCCTGCACCCTCAACCCTCTGTGACTGGCTACACTCAGCCTGCACCCTCAACCCTCTGTGACTGGCTACACTCAGCCTCCACCCTCCACCCTCTGTGACTGGCTACACTCGGCCTGCACCCTCAACCCTCTGTGACTGGCTACACTCGGCCTGCACCCTCCACCCTCTGTGACTGGCTAAACTCGACCTGCACCCTCCACCCTCTGTGACTGGCTACACTCGGCCTGCACCCTCCACCCTCTGTGACTGGCTACACTCGGCCTGCACCCTCCACCCTCTGTGACTGGCTAAACTCGACCTGCACCCTCCACCCTCTGTGACTGGCTACACTCGGCCTGCAGCCTCCACCCTCTGTGACTGGCTACACTCGACCTGCACCCTCCACCCTCTGTGACTGGCTACACTCGGCCTGCACCCTCCACCCTCTGTGACTGGCTACAGGACTTTTTGACTGGCAGACAAACACTGGCGTCCCACAGGGTTGCGTCCTCAGCCCCATCCTCTACACCCTGGTCACCCATGACTGTGTCGCCTCCAACAAAGACAACATCATTTTGAAGTTCAGGGATGACACTGCAGTGATCGGTCGCATCACTGGAGAGGACGACGTGGCTTATAGGAGAGAGGAGGCTGGTCTGGTGTCTCGGTGTGAGGACAACAACCTCACCCTCAACACTGATAAGACAAAGGAGATGATAGTGGACACGAGGAAGAAGAAGAGGCCTCACCAGCCGCTGTTTACCACTGTGGTGGTTACAGTGACATCATGCAGTTTGTGCTTTGACCTCCAGAGGGCGACAAATCAGCACAGACAGAGAGCTCCATTCAAGCTTTGCTGCCATCAGTAATAATTCTTCAAATATAATCATGATATCAGGGACAATCTAGACATGTGTGACAATACTGAACATGTCACATGACACACCTTAAACATCATGTGATCCACTCTCAGTCTGCACTTTAATTCATGACTTCAACAGGTTGAAATGAGCTTTGAACAAACATCAGTTCAGTGCTGAAATATTCAAACGCTGCAGGAAGAACAACAACAAAGTGATGACAGATGTTTGTGCTCCAAACTGGAAAACCAGCAAAAATAAATCACAGCCTACCAGAGGTTTGGAGTTTCCGAGGTGCACCTGAACGCAGCACACAGTGTCCAATGCTCCTGATTGTCCTCAAACGTCTCTTTGGGTGTTTCCTTCCTGCTCAGTTTACTTTCACTTCCTGAACTTCGTGCAGTGGAGCTTGTTGTTGTTGGTGTGAAGAAACTGTGAGTTTGCTTTGTTTCCTCCTTTAACAGTTTGTCTTTAGGAACTTTACTGTTTGTTCATGTTTGATTTCTTCACACAACAAACTGTGTGTGTTTGTATTTCTGGTCTCTCCATTAAAGTCAGTGTGTAATGTTTCCTGGCTAACATCAGCTGTGTGCAGCTTAGTTCAGCACAAATCTGCCGCTCCATAGTTCACGGTAACGGACTCACAGCTGGACCAACGAGGCCGAGTGTGTCCTCACTCTGAGCTACGTTCATGTTTGTGTACTTGTAGTTTGTACTTTGTGAGTTCACTCAGAGCCCACAGAGGACGCAGCGTACGTGATGACGTCACAGCCCTTTACCTCTTTTACTGTCACTGTGATTAATATTTACACACGAGACACCTGCAGAGATTTGACGCTAAGCTAGCCGCACAGCATGTTAACGCTAAGCTAATGCTAAGCTAATGCTAAGCTAATGCTAAGCTAGCCAAGAACCCAGAGTGACGTTAAAGCTGAGTAAACACTGTCCCCATACTAGGGCTGCCACAAACGATTATTTTGATAGTCGACTAGTCAGATCATCATCCATTGGACGTAAAACGTACAGCTTATTGCACCAGCAGCATCTGCACTTATATAACTATCATTAGCTTCAAGCTTTAAGTGTTTAAGGTCTGTGCTGATCACAACAACAAAGAGGAAATGCCTCCAACATGCACATGCTCCAGATGTTTGTGCTCCAGATGTTTGTGCTCCAGATGTCTGTGCTCCAGGTGTCTGTGCTCCAGATGTTTGTGCTCCAGGTGTCTGTGCTCCAGATGTCTGTGCTCCAGATGTCTGTGCTCCAGGTGTCTGTGCTCCAGATGTTTGTGCTCCAGATGTCTGTGCTCCAGATGTTTGTGTTCCAGGTGTCTGTGCTCCAGATGTCTGTGCTCCAGGTGTCTGTGCTCCAGATGTCTGTGCTCCAGGTGTCTGTGCTCCAGATGTCTGTGCTCCAGATGTCTGTGTTCCAGGTGTCTGTGCTCCAGGTGTCTGTGCTCCAGATGTTTGTGTTCCAGGTGTCTGTGCTCCAGATGTCTGTGCTCCAGGTGTCTGTGCTCCAGATGTTTGTGTTCCAGGTGTCTGTGCTTCAGATGTTAGTGCTCCAGATGTCTGTGCTCCAGGTGTCTGTGCTCCAGATGTTTGTGCTCCAGGTGTCTGTGCTTCAGATGTTTGTGCTCCAGATGTTTGTGCTCCAGATGTCTGTGCTCCTGGTGGAAGGGCTCTCAGTTTCCTCCTTGAAATAAGTGTTTATATTGTTGTTATATTGTTGACCCACCATTGATCATGTGACTCATCACATGATCAATGTTGAGCGTCTCTTTCCGTCTCAGGTTTAAATATCTGGGACTCTCCACCGTTTGGTTTTAGAACTGAAGAAGCTTCTTGGATGAAACGTCTTCCAGAAACTTAAAGACGTCTCTTTTCTCTCCAAGCTCCTTAGATCACATGACCTGGATGACTGAACCTACAGACATATTGATCTGGTTTCTAGGTCATATGACAGGTCAGAGGTCAGCGACTGTAGCTCAGTTACTCCTGTTATTGTGACTCACTGAGTGTTTGTGGTTTACCTCTCAGACTGACTGAAGATGATGATGGAGGAAGAGGAGGACAGAGCAGAGTCTGCAGGATCCAGCTGTCCGTCTGTGAGGAGTGACCGGTCCAAAGGTCAACCTCCACTCTTCAGTGGTGAACCTGGACCAACGAGGTCAGAGAGCTGAACTCACTGAGTTGCAGAAATAATTCTGCACTGACATTATAATCAGTGTTGATTCTGGTTGATTTTCTGTGTTTGTGAGCTGAGAGGAAATGAAAATGAGTTTGTAACAAAAATCAGTTTTGTCCAGTTTTCCTGTAAAAAGCTGAACTCTAATCTAAGAGGATGTTACTGACAGGAAACAGCTGCATCATCTGCAGTCTGTGTGATCACAGCTGCTTCAATCATGTTTGTGTCTGCAGAGGTCAGAGGTCACAGTCTGCAGGGTCCAGCTGTCCGTCTGTGAGGAGTGACCGGTCCAAAGATAAACCTCCAAACTTCAGTGGTGAACCTGGACCAACGAGGTCAGAGAGCTGTGATGACTCCTTTACATGTTTGTGTTTCCTGGATAAATCTGACCTGAAACATCCTCAGATTGTTACAAAGATTCATAAAAAGAAAACAAAGAGAAAAGATCCAAATGTTCGACTTGGTCATTTGCTGTTTGAGGACAGTGATGCTCATATCTGTGGGGAAAGTGTGACCTGAGTGGGTTCATGTTTGTCTTTAAAGAGCTGCTCTGATTCTCTTTGTGTCTGATCTGTGAAACAGTCTGAGAGGTCACACAGAGACCCAGCAGCTAAAGCCTGGATCATACTGGCTGCTGTTACTCCATCAGGACAACACTGAACCACAGTGGTGTGGATGTAGTGGATAAATCCCACCATACTGATGCTCAGAGTTAATCACAGGGAACAAAACCAGATGTTACCTTCAGATTGTGACCTTTGGAGTGGACGATGCAGATTTCAATAGAGAATAAATGTTGTTGTTTTTCAGCTGTGAAAAAAGAATCTAATGTTTTGAACTTAAGAATTTATGATGCTGGAAAAAACATGGAGACTATAACACAACATTTCACTGTATTCATAGAATGAATGTAAAACTTTCAGACATTCATTAAATATGCAAAATGTCCACAGAAACATCAGAGGGTCAGATGTGAAGCACTCAGTGATTTTGATCAAATGACTCATCAGTTATTGATCTGTACTACACTGATCTACCACGTTAGTAAAGCTGGTGTTCTGGTGGTGGAGGGAGACCTCTGATCATGTTCTGGTTTTGGAGCAGTGATCTGCTGATGGTTCAGTTTAATGAGCTTCTTCAAATTCATCCCTGACATCACCACTGAAAGGACGTCCATAAACTTACTAAAAATGACCCATATTTTCACAATCTGAGAGTTTAAAACTTGACAGACTTGATTCAGATGAAGTTATTTGAGCAGAAACTCCTGGATCTTTATCCTGTGTTGATCTAATCCTTCATGGTTCCTCCACAGAGTGGACCAGCAGAGCTCAGAGGTTCCCAGTGGTCAGTCTGCCCAGCAGCATCAAACACAGCTGGACTCCATATTTATGGTCTGTACATGAACAACAACTACTGTTACAGTACAGACTTTGTGTACTGATTTTTACAATGATTCAGTTCTGATTCACAAATTCAGTTTTGACTCAGTCAGAAATATTATAATGATGATTATTGATCTTGGATTTCACTGTTGAAAGAACCTGTAAAGCTTGTAAATGAAAAACATTTAATTCCAAATGATTTGAGTCTTTCTCTGCAGCTACAAACTGCGTGTAAACTACTTTGGTATAAAAACAAAGCTGAGACTTCATCAGAGGTAGAAACATCAGGTTAATGATCCACACTTTGTGTTTACATGTTTTCATCATTACATGATTTCACTCTGATTGGTTCATTCATAAATATTCTGTTCCAGCTGCTGGAGGACAACATCATCACTTTTGTGAACGAGCTGAAGAAGATCCAGAAGGTTCTGAGTCCAGATTACCCAGAATGCTTAGAGAGTCAGAGGGAGGATGAGGAGGAGAGGAGGAGCAGAGAGGCACTTGTGACAATCACAGTGAACTTCCTGAGGAGACTGAAGCAGGAGGAGCTGGCTGAGCGTCTCTATTGCAGTAAGAGCATTTCTGTAAGCGTTTAAGCTGATTGATGACTACAACAGTCATTAAACAACCACTGTTGTCCTACTGGGAGACTTCAACGCTCATGTGAGCAATGACAGTGAGCCCTGGAGGGGCGTGATTGGGAGGAACGGCCTCCTGGATCTGAATCCGAGTGCTGTTTTGTTTTTGGACTTCTGTGCAGATCACAGTTTGTCCTTAATGAACAGCATGTTTGAACATAAGGGTCCATAAGTGCACGTGGCACCAGGACGCCGCAGGATGCTGGACAGACCTGGCACAACTAAACGTGCGAGTGAACGCCTCACAGAGGCCCCGGTCTGCAAGACCTTCAACATACTCCTCTGGCAGAGCTTCAACTGCAGTCTGAGGGAGGCTGGTGCTCTACCTGCACTGTGTATAGTGCAGGTGGAGCACTGCTGCCGTCGACAGAGAGTATTGTCGGGCGGTGGAAGGAATACTTTGAGGACTTCCTTAATCCCACTGGCTTCCTCCTCCTGTAGAAGAAGCAGAGTCTGTGGATGAGGGGACGACTCGCCTGTCTCCGGGGTCCCTAAGAGAGATAAATGACTCCTTGTTGGGTCACTGTAAACCCCAATAAGTCCAGTCAACATTCATGAGGAAACTGATTACATAATAGTTTTAAAGTTAACTTACTTAAAAACTATAAGTTCACTGTAACTTAAAAAATATGACCTGAATAAGATCAAAGAATGTAACTACTTCCAACCTGTAACTTAGTATTTAAGTAACTTACAAACTTTAATTTCACTAAACCTGTATATTTTACTTTATTTGAACTTTATTTCATTACTTTACTAACTTAAATATTATGACTTATATAAACTCTAATTACCTATTAAAGCGCACGGTAAGTGTAACCCTTCATAGACAGGGTCTGTCTGTAAAGAAAGCTGAGACAGATTTGCAATTTCAAGTTTATTTACAACCACCTGCACAAAACCTTACATGCTTCTGCATTTAATGCTGCTATCCTGTATATATTGTACTTACTATTGTTTGTTTTATTGCACCTTTTATATTTTACATTTATATTTATTATTGTATTTTTGCACCAAGGGAGTGGCACTCCAATTTCGTTGTACCCTGTACAATGACAATAAAGGCTATTCTATTCTATTTGAACATGTTTTTAGTGCTTATTGTACAACTTGTACAGTGAAAATTTCAAACAATATAGTGCTTCAGCCTTTTCTTTGGCTTTCTTTTAAAAATAATTCTGGAAACAACATAAAAGTATCAGCCTGATGCTGTTATAAAACTAATAAAAGGCATTTTTATAAACATTTAAACCAAATAAATAGTCTTAGTCTACTCTTTAGCTTTTCCCTTAAACTTCAACATATATAGTATTTTATAACAAATAATATAGTGCATCAGTTTTTCTCCAGTTGTTCCCTTTTAAAACTTTTAAAAATATGACTTGGTGGCTACTTGTGATTTCTATGATTATAAAACTTGAGCCCATTGTACTTTAGGGTTTACAGTGTAGAGCACCTGGGGTGGATGAGGTTTCCTGAAGACTCTGGATGTCATAGGGCTGTCTTGGTTGACACGCCTCTATACAATTTTGCTAGGGGATTTTGTCTGGTACCCCATCTTTAAGAAGGGGGTCCCAACGGTGTGTTCCAAATATAGGGGGGTCACACTCCTTAGACTACCTGGGAAAGTCTATGCCAGGATGCTGGAAAGGAGAGTCCGTCTGTCCGTCTGAACCTCGAATGCAGGAAGAAAAATGTGGTTTTCATCCAGGTTGTGGAACACTGGATCAGCTCTTTATCCTCTCAAATATACTTGAGGATGAATTGGTGTTTGTCCAATCAGTCTACATGTGTTTTGTGGACCTGGAGAAAGTATTCAGCGGTGTCACTCTGAGTGATCTTTTGGGAGGTATGGAGTGTCTGGCCTGTTGCTAAGGGTATTTGGTCCTTATACACCTGTTGCAGGAGCTTGGTTAGCATAGAGCTTGGTTAGCATAGCCGGACTTGTTTCCAGTGGGTGATGGACTCTGTCCGTGTTACCTTTTGCCGCAGATTCTCTTCGTAATTTTTATGGACAGAATTTCCGACAAGTAGCGGAAGGGTTTCCCTTGGGTGGTCTCAGGATCTGATCTCTGCTTTTCGCAGATAATGTGGTTCTGCTGCCCTAATCAGGTGATGGCCTCCAGCTCGTACCAGAACGGTTCATGCCTGATTGTGAAGTGGTGGAAATGAGAATCGGCACCTCCAAATCTGGGGCCATGGTCCTTAGCCAGAAAAGGGTTGAGTGCTCACTCCGGGACAGGAATGAGTTCCTGCCCCAAGTGGAGTTCAAGTATCTCGGGGCCTTGTTAACAAGTGATGGGAGAACAGACGGATTGGTGGTACTGCTGCTGCAGTAATGCGGACGCTGTACCAGTCCGTCATGGTGAAGAGAGAGCTGAATTTTAAAGCTAAAGTCTCACTTGTCGATCTACATCCCTAACTTCACTTATAGTCATGTTGTTAGTGACCAAAAGAGCAAGTTTGCAGATACAAGCAGTGGAAATGGGCTTCCTCTGAAGGGCTGCTGGCTTCTGCCTTAGTAATAGGGTGAGAAGTTCGGCCCCCTGGGATGGCCTCAGAGTAGAGCCGCTGCTCCTCCACATCGAAAGAAGCCAGTTGAGGTCGTTTGGGTCTGACAAGGATGCCTCCTGGGCACCTACTAAGTGAGGTGTTCTGGGCATGTCCCACCGAGGCAGACCCAGGACACGCTGGAAACATTATATCTCTTGGCTTGCCTGGGAACACCTTGATGTTCCCCCAGACAAGCTGGAGGAAATGGTCATGAAGAGGGTTGTCTGGGCTTCTCTACCTAGGCTGCTGCCTCCTTGACCGGCCCTGAATAAGCGGAAAAATATAAATGGATGGATGGATGACTAGAACATTTGTTATTGTCTTAAGAGATTGACCAACATGTAGCCAAATATCCATGCTTTAAAGAAATGAGACGTAATATTTTGCATTCTTTTTCCAGAACATTTTCCTACGGTATGTCAACGTAACCTTAAATCCACTCTGAAGAAGAAGTTCCAGTGTGTGTTTGAGGGCATCGCTAAAGCAGGAAGCCCAACCCTTCTGAATCAGATCTACACAGAGCTCTACATCACAGAGGGAGGGACTGCAGAGGTCAATGATGAACATGAGGTCAGACAGATTGAAACAGCATCCAGGAAACCAGACAGACCAGAAACAACCATCAGACAAGAAGACATCTTTAAAGCCTCACCTGGAAGAGATGAACCAATCAGAACAGTGCTGACAAAGGGAGTGGCTGGCATTGGGAAAACAGTCTTAACACAGAAATACACCCTGGACTGGGCTGAAGACAAAGCCAACCAGGACATCCAGTTCATATTTCCATTCACTTTCAGAGAGCTGAATGTGCTGAAAGAGGAAAAGTTCAGCTTGGTGGGACTTGTTCATCACTTCTTTACTGAAACCAAAGAAGCAGGAATCTGCAGCTTTGAAGACTTCCAGGTTGTGTTCATCTTTGATGGTCTGGATGAGTGTCGACTTCCTCTGGACTTCCACAAAACTACAATCCTAACTGACCCTAGAAAGTCCACCTCATTGGATGTGCTGCTGATAAACCTCATCAGGGGGAAACTGCTTCCCTCTGCTCGCCTCTGGATAACCACACGACCTGCAGCAGCCAATCAGATCCCTCCTGACTGTGTTGGCATGGTGACAGAGGTCAGAGGGTTCACTGACCCACAGAAGGAGGAGTACTTCAGGAAGAGATTCAGAGATGAGGAGCAGGCCAGCAGGATCATCTCCCACATCAAGACATCACGAAGCCTCCACATCATGTGCCACATCCCAGTCTTCTGCTGGATCACTGCTACAGTTCTGGAGGATGTGCTGGAAACCATAGAGGGAGGACAGCTGCCCAAGACCCTGACTGAGATGTACATCCACTTCCTGGTGGTTCAGGCCAAAGTCAAGAAGGTCAAGTATGATGGAGGAGCTGAGACAGATCCACACTGGAGTCCAGAGAGCAGGAAGATGATGGAGTCACTGGGAAAACTGGCTTTTGATCAGCTGCAGAAAGGAAACCTGATCTTCTATGAATCAGACCTGACAGAGTGTGGCATCGATATCAGAGCAGCCTCAGTGTACTCAGGAGTGTTCACACAGATCTTTAAAGAGGAGAGAGGACTGTACCAGGACAAGGTGTTCTGCTTCATCCATCTGAGTGTTCAGGAGTTTCTGGCTGCTCTTCATGTCCACCTGACTTTCATCAACTCTGGACTCAATCTGCTGGAAGAACAAACAACCTCCATGATGTTTAAACCATCTCTCCACCAGAGTGCTGTGAACAAGGCCTTACAGAGTCCAAATGGACACCTGGACTTGTTACTCCGCTTCCTCCTGGGTCTTTCACTGCAGACCAATCAGACTCTCCTACGAGCCCTGATGACACAGACAGGAAGTAACTCGCAGACCAATCAGGAAACAGTCCAGCACATCAAGGAGAAGCTCAGTGAGAATCTGTCTGCAGAGAAAAGCATCAATCTGATCCACTGTCTGAATGAACTGAATGATCGTTCTCTAGTGGAGGAGATCCAACAGCACAGGACTTCAGGAAGTCTCTCCACAGGTAAACTGTCTCCTGCTCAGTGCTCAGCTCTGACCTTCATCTTACTGTCATCAGAAGAAGATCTGGATGAGTTTGACTTCAAGAAATACTCTGCTTCAGAGGAGGCTCTTCTGAGAATGCTCCCAGTGGTCAAAGCCTCCAACAAAGCTCTATAAGTAAACATGTTGTCATCGCTTCATTGTTAAAATCATGGGAAATAAATCAGAAATGCTGAGTTCAAAGAGCACTGTAACATTTTTTTAAAATAGTAAATGAAATGATCATCAGTCACTCAGTAAATATATGGTAGTTTTAATGTTTCACTCCAGCATTTCTAAAAAACACTTTGTTCTGTAACTCTTATCAAAGCACAATCCAGACCCAGCCTATAAGAAGCTCTGATGCTTCAGCCCCTCTGACAGGTTTATGATCCTCAGCTTCTTCACTTGTCTCCAACTCCAGGAGTTTGGTTGTTTTATTCTAAAGCACAAACTTCACCTGCCAGACTTCACCTACATCTTTTTCTGATGTTCGTAATTTAAGTTCAAGTTTGTATCTCACTTTCAGTGCACACTCTCCCTTTTTAAATATAAATCTCTGCTGTCATGTTTTCATCCCGTATGGAGGGAGAACTTCGGTCTTCATTACTGAAATTGCCTCTAAGGTCGTGTTTCTTGTCAGTAACCATATGTGTAACTGTAAGGCTTCCATAACCAGTGTTCCCACAGAATTACTCTCTACGGTTTCCTCCCACTGTCCACAGACATGCAGTTAGGTTACCTGGTGATCTAAACTTCATGCAGGTGTGAGTGAGAGTGGTTGTCTGTCCCTCTGTGGGCTTACTGGGAGAGACTGGATGGATCTCTGCTTTGTCTTTGATATATCCTGACAGCAAACATTCTCCATGAAGTCTGTTTCAGCTCATCTCCTTTATACGCACCTTTAACAGGAAGAGTTTTATACAGCTAGTGTTTAAAATCCAGTGTTCCTCACAGTACGCAGGTAATGAGCATAATGATTATTGAATTACTAAAATTTTCTAAAATAATTGCTTTAGTTAATATTGTATGATAGTGTACACAGAATTGGAATAGAATAGAATAATCCTTTAATTGTCCCACAAGGGGAAATTTGGTTGTAACAGCAGCCAAAAACACACATGTACAAACAAACAGCACACAGGACACAGAACAGAAACATACACAATTTTTCTTACATATTTACATTAAGGACAGTGGTTACTATATACAGAGAGTACTGTACAGTTATTAAATTAAATAAAAATAACTACAGGTAAGAGGCAAACCAGGTTGTAGTGCCAATCGGTTAATTATTAGCTCAGTATGTAGAGTGGTCGCCCCATGATCGTAAGGTCAGGGGTCGAATCCACCGAATAGCTACCCTGTGGTACCCCTGAGCAAGGTACCGTCAAGGTACCAATCATGTGCACTGGATTGGTAGCACTCATAGTCTCATAGGTTTAAAATAAAATAAAAAAAGGTTCAACATATAAACAAATTTAATTTGATCACATATATTGTTTGTTTGTTTTTTTGTTTTGTTTTTTCCCCTTTCTCTCTCAGACTGAGCAGCTGTAACCTCTCAGAGGAAGGCTGTGAAGTTTTATTGTCAGTGGTCAGCTCCCAGTCCTGTAGTCTGAGAGAGCTGGACCTGAGTACCAACAGCCTGAAGGCTTCAGCAGTAAAGCTTCTGTCTGCTGCAGTGGAGAGTCCACACGCCAAACTGAATGTTCTGAGGTCAGATCAATTTGTATTCTGTTTAGTTCTGTTTGTTTATGTGTTTGATGTTTGTTTTTGTTCATATCTTTATCCAGTTATCCTTGTTTCATAGCATTTTTATTCATTTCCAAGTTGAAGTGAAGTTTTACTAACCTGCTCAGCACAAGACAATAAGCTATTGCACCCTGATTACACTTTAACAACAATCTTTATTAATGTTCTTATCTTCAGACTTAACATCTGTGAACTCTCAGAGGAAAACTGTGAAGCTCTGTCCTCAGTTCTCAGCTCACAGTCCTCTGGTCTGACAGAGCTGGACCTGAGTATCAGAAAGCTGCAGGATTCAGGAGTGAAGCTTCTGTCTGCTGGACTACAACGTTTAAACTGTAAACTGAATACTCTGAGGTCAGATCAGAAAACATTTTCTTTTTAGAATTATTAATTAAAGTTCATCCATATGATGTTGTATCTTGGCATGTTTATGTTTCCTTTAAAAATAGAAAGTCAAGATTTAATGTTGTGAAATGTATTAACAAACTCTACATGAGTATTTGTTGTATAGACTGTCTTTTATTTTTCAGACTGAGTGGCTGTAACCTGTCAGAGAGAAGCTGTGAAGCTCTGTCCTCAGTCCTCAGCTCCCAGTCCTCCAGTCTGAGAGAGCTGGACCTGAGTAACTCTGACCTGCAGGATTCAGGAGTGAAGCTTCTGTCTGCTGGACTAAAGAGTTCACAGTGTGCAGTGGAAACTCTCAGGTCAGGATTCAAACTTTTGCACAGATGATCATTTGAAATGTGACTTATATTATTGTATAAACAGGTAACTTTTATACAGCTGTCAAGTGAACTGTTATTTACATTTGAGTGGATAATTGGACTCTGAATTACTAAAAGTTGTTACAGTCATGTCTTTGCTTATTTAAAAAATACTTCATGTACTACCTAATTTAAAGATTTAGGCTCCTTTGGGTCCATAATATATATATTTGATTTTTTTGTGAATGAAATTAGGAGGATATTGGCGACTACTGATTGGTTCGCTGTTTGTTTTATATTCACAGTACTTACTTAATTTTAAAGGCTGATTTCTCAAAATGAGATGTTTATCTTTTCTTCTACAACACCTGGAGCCACCAAATCTTGCTTGATTTATTCATCACAGTTTGATTTTGCCGATGTGGGGGAGGGGACTCGCCCGGTACTAACTACCTACTACTAACTACCTCATCCAGATGTCTTCCCTACTAACCCTGATAAGAAGTAACTGCAGTAGCCTTATAGGTCAAATCAGTTTCACCTGTTAAAGTTAGCTCCACTATTAATGGTGTCACTTGTTGTTTCTGGGATGAGTTTAGTGGCCTGAACAGCTGCTTAAAGGAAAGGTTATTTTTATTATTATTATTTAATTATTAAGTCCGGGGGGACCTGCAAGAGCTGTTTGCACAAAGAATAATACTCAGACTTTTAGGTTTTATCATTTTACACAACGTTTTCAAAATGAATGTCCACAACTGAATTGCAGAAAATGTTATTGAGCTAATACTGATGTAGTTGTTATCTTTGGTAAGGAGAGGTTGGAGGAAGAATGAGCACAGTCAGGCCTAAAGATGCTCTTAATAATAATAATGGATTGCATTTATATAGCGCTTTTCGAGACCCTCAAAGACCCTTTACAATTCCACTATTCATTCACTCTCACATTCACACACTGGTGGAGGCAGCTACAGGTGTAGCCACAGCTGCCCTGGGACAGACTGACAGAGGCGAGGCTGCCATATCGCGCCATCGGCCCCTCTGGTCATCACCAGTAAGCGGTAGGTGAAGTGCCTTGCCCAAGGACACAACGACCAAGACAGAGAGAGCTGGCTCATCAGAAAGACAAGCTCATCTTGTAACCTACTGGTTCACTGGTCAGCACACCGGCTAACTAGCGGATCAGCTAACTAGCACACTGGCTAACTAGCAGATCAGCTAACTAGCAGATCAGCTAACGGCAGCCACAAGCTGAAGCACGGTAAAATGTAGTGGAGATGTCAGGGATTACACTGGTGTGTCTGATTCACTCTTTAGCACTCCGGTCACTCCGGTGTGTCACCAGAACACCACTGAAGGCCAAATGATCCCAGCGTGTGGAATAAGGAGCTTAAGGTTCAGATTGAGGCACTTTATTCTTTCACTGATTGATTCTTGTGGCTGTGATCACGTGTGTGGTTTCTTACAAAAAGGAAGTACACAATACAAATACATGACAAATAAGATGAATAGATACGATACATATCCAGTTATATGCATATGTCAGTATAGCTAACATAACCATATATAAGGTCAAAGATCACAGCACTATAATGCAGTAATGTTAAACACAAAGGTGTATATCTACATAAATCTATCCTATCAGTGATCAGGGTACTGTAGTATACTTCTACTACATAAACTATACAAACTAAACGACATTATTGTGAAGGGCTTCCAGTTAAACTAAGATCAGCTGATTACCTCATAACAAATTGTTCCCACTCTTCATTAATATCATGTACTGTAACTCCCAGGTAACCATGGTTACCCAGCTACGTCCAGTAGTCTCCAGAGAGACCAACAGCAGGTTCATGTTGTAACACCGTGGCTTTCGTAGTCTCTCCTTCTTCTACAGCTCATGAGTTCTTCTTGTGATGCTGCGTCTTGAGGCTCATACATGCCGTCATTTGTTGATCCTAAGAACGTTCCTCAGACCGACTTCTTCAACAACACAAACCTGCAGTTTGTAGCTACTCACTTCACTGTGGCGTTTGTTAGCTTGTCTTTCTTTGGTTTATCTAGACTCCTCCCACAACCTGATCCTACGTAGTCTGCCCAAGCCTCCCACCTCTGTTTGTTTGAGTGGTTTGTTTGCTGCCATCAACAGGGTGTAATGCATTTAAGTGATACTTCAGACATGAAGTACTCCGACGATAAAAAACTCAACTTTGCTTAGAAATAACGTTAGTTGTATCAACACTGCCCTCTGGAATAATTAGACTTTGGTGACAAACTGATGTGATCTCCATGTTTCCTTTGTTGGACTGTGGGCGAGTGTCAGAACTGAATGTACTGAGTAACATGTAGAGTTTAAACATGTGTCAGTTCCAGTTTTAGAGCTCTAAAGTGCAGCTATCATGTTAGGAATATGTGAGGAATAGACAGAAACACTGAGCACACTGAGGTCAAATCTTTATTTATCCAGTTCATCTGTAGGCTGAGCTCAGTCCATCCATTTAGTGAAATGATGTTTAAAGGTCTCCTTGTTCTGTGAGCGTGCACAGATCCTGAAGCAGAAAGCCTGGGTTAACAGAGAAATGATCATCACTGTGATGATGCTCATCATCTCTGACTGGGATTTGAGGTTTTGTCAAAGCAGCAAAGAAAGCCTGGCTATGTTGGACTGGGTGTGGAAGCAGCTCCCAGTTTGAGTTCAGGAGACAGACACCCTCTCTACTTTGAAGATCAGCTTCAAACTTTCCTTTTTGATAAAGCTGATAGTTCGAGCTGGATCAGGTGACCCTGAACCATCCCTTAGTTATGCTGCCATAGAGATGGATAACAGACGGATTGTTGTTTTGTGTGTCTGCAGTCTGTCAGGCTGTCTGATCACAGAGGAAGGCTGTACTTCTCTGGCCTCAGCTCTGAGCTCCAACCCCTCCCATCTGAGAGAGCTGGACCTGAGCTACAATCATCCAGGAGACTCAGGAACGAAGCTGCTGTCGGCTGGACTGAAGGATCCAGGCTGGAGACTGGACACTCTCAGGTATGGAGAATGTCTGATAGACGAGGAAGAGCTGGAAACATTTCCTGTGTCCTTCCCTCACTTCCTGTTTGTTTCCTGCAGATGACACATGAACAATCACACATGCAGGAATATTTTCAGGGACAGACACACTAGTCTAGCTGGATAGTACATGGATATTTATGTAGGGGTCTCCAAGGAGTCTGTTTGCAGGAACATTAATGATAACTGATAAGTCATGTTGAGAGTTTGATTAAAAGTAGACCTACAGTTAGGTCCATAAATATTTGGACAGAGACAACATTTTTTAACTTTAGATACACTTTATTAGGTCACAGGTGTACCTGAGATAGTGGCCACTGTGTACCTAATAAAGTGTCAGCCATGTGTATGTTTCCCATGCTGTATGTCCAAAGTCTCAGTGACAGTCAGTGACACTGACAGAAGGATGAAACAAGGCTGTGAATCATTTCAGTCTGTGTGTGTGACAAAGAGCCAGACAGGAGCAGCTAACATTTGGAAATGGAAGCTTAAATACTGGAAACTCTACATTCACGGCTGAATTCACAATAGATTTGTTCTCAAGTGCACATTTAGCAGCTAATGCTAATACTCTACTACTACTACTATAGACTCTTTGTTCATTCTTCTCAAATCTCTTTATTTTTTAACACAAAATAGGAAAAAAAACAAATTAAGAATTAATAAGTTAATAAATCAATCTGTAATAAATAAAATAATAATAAGATATTTTTAGTCAGTGAACTTGTGTGTTTTTTCAGTCTTCTATATCTGCTGTATTTAGATTGAAATGTCTGTATTAACAGTTCTATAACCTTCTTCTGAACATGAAGGGAACACTGTAGAACATGAACTGTTCTTCTGAACATGGCTTCTCTTGCCTCCTCCTTGCTGCTACAGACCTGGCAGCGTTTCCTCTCGCATAGCCGAGCCAGATTTGGCCTGAGGGAGGAAGCAGTTGCGACCCTCAGTATGTCTTGAAGGTGATCATCCGTAAGTCTGGACCTGTACTTGGACTTATTGAAGTTCAAAGTGGAGAAGAGCTTCTCGCACAAGTATGTGCTACCAAAAAGGCACATGGTCCGCTTGAAGGTTCGGGAAAGCCGAGGGAAACTAGGGCTCAATTCTCTCAAAGGTTGTCCAAGCTTGTCTGCTTTTCCACTCACCTCCCTGAACTTTGAGTTCAGAGTTGCACTGCAGCTCAATGAGCTCCATTTGAAGCACAGAAGGGGCATCTTGCACATCAGAGGAGAAGGGTCCACAAAAATGTGAAAGGTGGCTCTGTGTGTCTTGAAGTCAGCAAATCTGTGATCAAATTCCTCCTGTAGCCTCAACATGACATCAACATACTTGTCAGCACTGAATGGTGTGCCTGCATCCACGAGTGCCTTGCATGCTGGGAAATGGCAAAGGTTTGTCTGACAGAGCTGAGCTTTCCAGAGCGCAGGTTTGTGGAGAATGCTCTCACGTTGTCATAGGCAGCGCTGACAAGTTGCCCCTGGCCTTGTAACTTCTTGTTCAGTACATTAAGCTCATGTGTTATATCATAAGAAAAGCTAAGTCCATGAGCCATTTGGGATCAGTTAGCACAGGAACACTAACTCCATCCTTCTCCATGAAGGCTTCACTTCTGCTCTCAACTCAAAAACTCTCTTTAATACATTTCCCCTGCTGAGCCAACGTACCTCAGTGAAGTCGAGCACATCCCCATCTTCTGACTCCATTTCCTCTAAAAAAGCACGAAACCTTCGGTGCTTTAAGCCCCTGGATCTGATTTGGTTGATGCATTTCACAACCATAGACATCACATTGTCAAACTTCAGGCATTTGCTGCAAAGGACCTGCTGATGGATAATGCAGTGCAGAGCAATGGCCTCCTCCACACCTTCCTCTTCCAGTGTTTTTGAACAAGTGCCACCAGTCCATTTGTCCTCCCTGTCATTGATGGCGCTCCATCTGTTGTTATTCCAACAAACCTCTTCCATGGCAAACCAACATTCTCAATGACATCACACAGCTTGTAAATATCTCCTGAGCGGTGGTCTGGCCATGCATTGGAATCACTGTGAGCAGCTCCTCCATCACTTCAAAACTGTCATCAACACCACGGACATACATTGGGATCTGGGCAGTGTCGGTGATGTGGTCTCATCCAGAGCGACTGAGTGTGCACTGAAACATTTGGCTTTGTCACACAGTTGGTCAGAAATGTCACAGGTCAGAAATGCGATCTGCTGCGGTGTTGGCAGAAAGGCTGATGTTGCTAAACTGACCTTTCTTTCCCGGACAGACTATATTTGCAGCCTGCAATATGCACTTTTAGACAAATTCCCCTTCTGTGAATGGCTTCCCTGCTTTAGCGATCATCTCACTAACGACGTGGCTTCCACTGCTGCATTATTCTCTTTGGTTGCTTTCTTGAAGAAACCTTGCTGCCTCAGTAGATCTGCTTTAAGACTGGCAACCCGGTTCACTCTCTCATCTCCTGGTATTTTGCATCCACCTCAGCATGTCTAGTTGTGTAATGACGTTTCAAAGTGTATTCCTTGTGCACCGCAACTTCCTCTGTGCAAATGAGACACGTCGGGGTGCCCCTGTGCTCAACAAAGAAATATTGCATTTCCCACTTTTCCTGAAATTGTCGGTGCTCATCACCAACCGTTCTCTTCACCGCAGGCTTTGAAAAAGACATGTTTGGGGCTGTGTAACATTTATAATTCTACTTGGTGTCACTGTCGCATTGAAGTTTCAATCAAGCGTTTAGCCGACGGACGGGGAACGTCTCAACGCGTAGAGAACGTCATTCCTGCTTCTTTTTCTTGCAACCGTAGCACGGCGATCGGCAGATAAGAAGCCGGTAGCAGTCTCCTTTGTTTTTACGCTCGATGTTCACGTCTTTCATGACGACACGAACACCGTGGCGTTTGCAGATGGTACAAAGTGCAGGGATAGCGAGCGCAAAAAAGGCGCCTGCTCACGGCGCCGGGCTGTTGTTACAGGAGAAAGAAGCGGAAATGACACCGTGACACATAAATAACATGTTTCTGATGTTAGTTGTTTTGACTGCTTTCACATTATATTGAAATATATGTAATGTTCATGTTTGCTGCAATGCAAACGGAGCGATGCAAATAAAAAACATCGACCCACAAATTACGGTGCGACCCTATAATTAGTCGGGTTACCGGGGACTGTTGTTGCCGATGAACAGGTGTCGCTATGTGACTGCAGACTAAATTGGGCTGCATTGACTTCATTACTTTTCTTTTATCCCGCCGCCTACGCATCACTTTGAGAGTTAATATGAGATCTCTCTCTGTGAGAAAATAACTAAAACTCCCACTGACGTGTGTATAAATCTATATACGTATTTTCATATTAAGGTGGGGGCCAAAAACTATCGTCCTGCGGGCCGCAATTGGCCCGCGGGCCGCGAGTTTGAGACCCCTGGTGTAGGAGGACACCTACTCTGTGTCTGGTTAAGTATAAGAGCCCTTTGTTAGGGGGACCGCTGGACTCTTAGCACCAGCTTTGGGGTCACAGGGTCACATCTGGAACACACACACACACACACACACACACACACACACACACATACACATACCTACACTATGCACAGACTGGTACTCTTTGTTCATACCTGTGTAAGATGTCATATGTTAATGAACTTATGCATATTCATGTAGCTCAATAAAGAGCAGTGTTACGAGGGAGCAGACGAGAGCGACTGAGGTCAAGTGAAGGAACGGCGCTGTCACAGTTCTCTCCCTCATCAATTGTCTGGTTCCAGCGGTGGCTCTGTGCTAGACGACCCATCACCAGCTTTTTCCAGCTGTTTCCACTGGTTACCAGTACGTCATAGAATCCACTTCCAGATCTTGTTGTTTGTCTTTAAATCTCTGAGTGGATTGGCTCCATCTTATCTCTCTTTAACAAAATAATCCAAGTGGAGCCCTCAGGTCTGCAGATAAGCAGCTTCTGACCAGAACTAGCCGTAAAAACAGAGGTGAGCTTTATCGATGGCTGCAGACAAACTCTGGAACAGTCGCCCTTCACATCAGGTCGTCACCAACACTCAACATTTTTAAAACCCGGTTGGAAACACATTTGTACTCTGTAGCTTTCAATTCTGACGAGTCTTTATAGTAATTACTGTGTATGTTTCCTATTTTATCTCTACTCTGTGCAGCACTTTGGCTCAAGCTGTTTTTAAATGTGCTGATAAATAAATGTAGATTTCTTTGAATCAAACAGTGGAGCCGAGCTTTGAGCTCAGTGTGTAACAGTGTGTGTATGAGAGCCATGTAATGTCCATGTGTGCATGCTGACTGCTCTGACCCCTCCTCCTTTCAGGGTGGAGCCTGCTGGAGTCCGATGGTTGAGACCAGGTCTGAGGAAGTGTAAGTGTGTTTTTAATGGGATTCATGAAAACAAAGCAGCACACATTCAACCATCTTCATCATGTCAGGAGTCATCATCAAAGTGTCAATCAATGAACAGATGATGGATCAATAACTGCAGCTGGATTGTGTTTGTTCTCTCCATCAGATTCCTGTCAACTCACAATCGACACAAACACAGTGAACACAAAGCTCCAACTGTCTGACAACAACAGGACGGTGACACATGTGGAGGAGGTTCAGTCATATCCTGATCATCCACACAGATTTGATGTTCGTCCTCAGCTGCTGTGTAGAAATGGTCTGACTGGTCGCTGTTACTGGGAGGTCGAGTGGAGAGGAGACGTTTCTATATCAGTGAGTTACAGAAGCATCAGAAGGAAAGGAGTCAGTGTGTTTGGATGGAATGATCAGTCCTGGAGTCTGATCTGCTCTGATGATGGTCCTCAGTCTGTCAGGCACAATAGAATAAAAACATCCATCTCCTCCTCCTCCTCCTCCTCCTCCTCTGTCTCTAACAGAGCAGCAGTGTATGTGGACTGTCCTGCTGGCACTCTGTCCTTCTACAGAGTCTCCTCTGACACTCTGATCCACCTCCACACCTTCAACACCACATTCACTCAAACTCTTTATCCTGGGTTTGGGTTCTTGTCTCCTGGTTCCTCAGTGTCCCTGTGCTGAGTGTAAAGAGTGTCTCCTGTTAGAGAAACACTCTGACTGTTGAACAGTTCAGTCTGTACATGTCTGTCTCTTTCACTCACAAACACGTTTTCACATTCATGGATTCAATCAGTTGATGTTTGAAACTCTTCTAAATGATTCCTTGTAAACTTTTTCAGTCACAAACAAACAGGAAGTGATGTCACATGTGTTCCTGTCCACACAGCAGAATGAGTCTATTGCTGACAGTGATGTACAAACAGAGTGAGCATTTCTGAGGCCAAAATAAACTGAGTAGTTCACTGAATGAACACTGTGAGCTCAGTTCCTTCATCATTAGTATGGATTATATATGTATATGTATTATATTAGTATCATATATATCAGCTGCTGCTGGTTTTTAAGATAAGATAAGATAAGATGGCCTTTATTAGTCCCACAGGTGGGAAATTTGTTTTGTTACAGCAAAAGTGCAAAGTTATGTAGCAGAAATTAGAAAACACTGGAATAAAATAAAATAAAATACTATGTACAATAGAATAAAATAAAATAGAATAGAATAATATATACAATAGAATAAAATAGAAATACAAATACTATATACAACTGAGTAGGAAAATACAAAAACACAACTTCGTCAGAAGAAGAATTGCACATATAGCAGTCTTATTGCACATGTGTGGGTTTGTGTGTTTGATCAGCTGCAAAAGTCTTTATTGTAGAGTCTGACAGCAGTGGGGAGAAAAGACCTGAGAAATCTCTCCGTCCCACACTGTGGGTGCCGCAGTCTCCCACTGAAGGAGCTGCTCAGTGCTCTCACAGTCTCATGCATGGGGTGGGAGATGTTGTCCAACAGGGATGACAGCTTAGCCACCATTCTCCTGTCACTCACCACCTCCACTGGGTCCAGAGGGCCTCCCAGAACAGAGCTGGCCCTTCGGATCAGCCTGTTCAATCTCTTCCTGTCCCCAGCAGAGATGCTGCCGCCCCAGCAGACCACACCATAAAAGATGGCTGAGGCCACCACAGAGTCATAGAAGGTCTTCAGGAGTGGGCCCTCCACTCCAAATGACCTGAGTCTCCGCAGCAGGTACAGCCTGCTCTGCCCTTTCCTGTAGAGGGCGTCTGAGTTATGAGTCCAGTCCAGTTTGTTGTTCAGATGAACACCAAGGTACCTGTAGCTGTCCACAGCCTCGATGTCCACACCTTGGATGTTCAGTGGTTGCAGTGGAGGATGCTTGTGCCTGCGGAAGTCTACCACCAGCTCCTTGGTTTTACTGGCATTGATCTGGAGGTAGTTCAGCTGGCACCAGTCCACAAAGTCCTGAGTCAGTCCTCTGTACTCCTTGTCGTCCCCATCAGTGATGAGGCCGACTATTGCAGAGTCATCAGAGAACTTCTGCAGGAAGCACTGGGTGGAGTTGTGGGAGAAGTCTGCAGTGTAGATGGTGAAGAGGAACGGAGCCAGAACCGTTCCCTGTGGGGCCCCCGTACTGCAGACGACCCTGTCCGACACACAGCCCTGAGTCCTCACATACTGTGGTCGGTCAGTGAGGTAGTCCAAAATCCAGGTAGTGAGGTGATGGTCCACTCCTGAGTTCTCCAGCTTGTCCTTCAGAACCGAGGGAAGAATGGTGTTAAAGGCACTGGAGAAATCAAAGAACGTGATTCTCACAGTGCTCCCAGCGGTCTCCATGTGAGCGAGGGAACGATGTAGGAGGTGAATGATGGCATCATCCGCTCCAATGCCAGGCTGGTAGGCAAACTGAAGTGGGTCCAGTGATGAGCTCACAAGGCGCCGAAGCTGAGCCAGGACCAGCCGCTCCAGGGTCTTCATCAGGTGGGATGTCAGAGCCACCGGCCTGTAGCTGTTGAGGTCCTTGGGGCGTGAAGTCTTTGGCACTGGAACAACACAGGAAGTTTTCCAGAGCTGTGGGACTCTTCCCAGCCTCAGGCTCAGATTGAAGAGGTGCTCCATCACACCACACAGTTGGTCCGCGCAGGACCTGACGACCCTCGAGCTGATGCCATCTGGACCCGCTGCCTTCTTGGCTTTAATCCTCCTCAGTTCCCTCCGAACCTGGGTGGATGAGAGAGACAGGCTGGAGCCTTGTGTTGGTTGTGTATTGGATGCTGTTGTTGGGGGTGGGGAGGAGTGAGCAGGGTGAATAGAGGAGGTGTGAAGTGTCTGAGGTGTCAGAGGTGGAACAGCAGCAGTGGGGGTGGGTGAGTCTGCAGCCGATGTTGGAGACTGCCTCATGGCTGAATCAAATCTGTTGAAGAAATGATTCAGTTCATTTGCCCACCTCACATCCCTCCCAGGCAGAGAGTTCTGATGTTTGTGGCCTGAGATGGTTCTGAGGCCTCTCCAGACTTCACCAACGTTATTTTGCTGAAGCTGGTTCTCCATCTTCTGCCTGTAGCTGTCCTTCCCATTCCTTATCAGGCCCCTCAGCTCTCTCTGCACCCTTTTCAACTCCTCTTTGTCTCTGGATTTGAAGGCCCTCCTCTTCTGCTTGAGGACGGCTTTAATTTCTGGGGTAATCCAAGGTTTGTTGTTGGAGAAACACCGCACAGTCCTGGTAGGTACGGTGTTATCCACACAGAAATTAATATAGTCAGTAATGCATGTAGTGAGGCTGTCGATGTCCTCTCCGTGGTCGTCACAGATCACCTCCCACACAGTGGACTCAAAACAATCCTTAAGAGCCTCCTCGCTCTCCTCCGACCATCTCTGCACTGTGCGGGTGGCTGGTGGCTCCCTGCGCACTAGGGGCTCATACACAGGGACAAGGTGCACCAGGTTGTGATCAGATCTGCCCAGGGGAGGGAGAGGTGCTGAACTGTATGCCTCTTCAGCATTGGCATACAGTAAGTCCAGTGTTTTATTGTCTCTGGTTGGGCAGGTCACATACTGGGTGAAGGTGGGCAGTGTGGAGTCCAGTGAGGCATGATTAAAGTCCCCTGATATTATGAATAGGGCTCTCGGAGATTGTGTTTGCAGTCTGCTGACCACAGAGTGGAGAGAGTCACAGGCTGCATCCGCGTTGGCCGAGGGGGGGACATACGCTGTTATCGCGATAACATGCGAGAATTCCCGGGGCAGGTAGTATGGATGCATGCTAACGGCTAACAGCTCAACGTCTCTGCTGCAGAGTTGTTCTTTCACAGTAATGTGCCCAGGGTTACACCATCTGTCATTCACAAACACTGCCAGTCCCCCTCCTTTCCTCTTACCGCTCTCTCTCGTCCTGTCCGCTCGCAGCATCTGGAATCCCGGTAGTGTCACGCTCGTGTCCGGAGTTAGCGGTGTTAGCCACGACTCCGTTAGCATCATGATGCTACATTGCCGGTACTCCCTCTGTGACCAGGTTAGCGACGTTAGCTCATCCATTTTATTGAGCAGAGATCGTACGTTTCCAATAATTAAAGAAGGAAGAGATGGTCGATAACGTCTCCTTCTCGGGCGACGGCGCTCCTTCCCAGCACGACACCCCCGTCTTTTCTTCCTCAGTTCACTGGGAATGTCGAGTCTGTCCGCCGGCAGTACCGCTGCTGGACGCAGCGCTAACAGCTGATCCCTACTGTAAACAAAGGATCCATGCTCTGGGTCGCCAGACACGGGTGAAAAAAGTAGAAAAAAAACTAAGAAAAACAACCAGAACTATCACAAAACGGTAGTGCATGGTTGCAGAGTCTAATTACTAATACGTTAGTTATAAAAATTACGAGAAGAAAAAGATAAGAAAGAAAGAAACTCAGAATGAGCAGAGCTGCTGTAACAGGCTGCCGCACACGGGGGGCGCCGGAAGTTTTTTCAGTCATTGTGCAAATGTGCTGTTTGTAAGGTTGTAAAGCTGCAGTCAGCTGAGACTGAAGAAGTCACCTGATCAGTGAGCAAACGTGAAAACGTCCAGATGAACAGAATCAACCTTTTGGGATCAGCCAGCAATGCAGCATCATTGTTGTTCAGGTTCAGAGGTTTGCAGGAATGAACTGATGACCAGAAACAGCTGCAGAGTCCAATCAAATACCAGCTGGAGTTCAGCTGCATTTGAAGAAGTCAAAGAAAAGTAAGGATGGCAAAGGGCCATGTTTTCTTCCAAAGAACTGAAAACATGGTCGACGCCTCATTAGAAGAATCATCTGGACATTTGTGAGGAACTCTAACCAAGAAAGCAACACAAGAAAGCAACGTCACACAGATCCAACAGACAGTTTCCATGACTGCAAGTGTTCAGTGTAAAAATGCTCCATTGCATTATTGCATCCTCTCACCACAGGAGGTGCTGTTGGCACCACTGATTGCTGATCATCTCTGATGATCTGATTGATCCTGTGAATAACGGGACTCACTGAACTCTTTGACACAGTGAAGATCACAGAGTTTAACATCTGACTGACGTCACACAGACAGAAGGATGAACCAGTGAGGCACAGAACACAGTTACTGGAGATTCTGGATAAGCTCCATGTGAACCTCTGATGGAGAAGCTGCTGACCCAGAGAAACATCAGGACATGACAGGCAGCTGCACTGATCTAACAACATGTAGCAGAGCTGATCTATGTTAGAGGATCTATGACAGCAGCTGAAAGTCCAACACTGGATACCAGCTGAGCCTGTGCTGAGTGTTACAGGAAAAGAAACACTGACACTGGGAGACACAGTGATGCTGACTGGGGCACAGAGCTGAATGATGCAGCATCAGGACACTGTTTCAGTCTGACTGACAGAGAAACCTGTAGCTGCATCTACATGTGAGGCAGAGGCCACACAAGCAGGTTTCTGTGTTTCACAGTGACTGAGATCTTCAGTGGGGGTGGACATGCTCCTGTACAGACCTCTGAGGAGAACCAAGGTGCAGTCAAAGAGTCCAGTCTGTCCTCACAGATGTCAACATGTGCTTTCATCAGGTCTGCTGTCAGCTAGCAGGCTCACATCAGAATCACTGTTCCTGAAAAACACAGTCTGTGTGACATCATCAGTCAGCTGATGGTCCCAGATCTGAATGGTTTCTGTCTCTACTGAGGAAGTCAGAGAATCTCACTGAGGTGTGGATCAGGTCTGAGTGAGCTGTGGAGGGACAGCTTTAAACAGTCCACAGGTCTCACGTCCTGCTCAGTCTGGTAGCAGATACCTCGTATTGTTCCAGATGTGCTGACATCACCAGCAGCAGCAGCAGCACAGCTGTGTGATACCATGAATCTCAGTTATTGATCCAACACACAGTAAATACAAAGATCAGGATTTCTGAGAGTAATCATTATGAGTCTGAACACATGATCACTGAATGTTAGTCTCCACAATAATAAGCTAACACAAGCAAACACAGCTTTCAGCTCTTATTTTGAAACTTCTTTAGAGAGCTGTGATGTGAGCGTGCCTGGCTCTGAGGCACTTGGGTCAGCCTCTGTTGTTTAGAAGTGTTACAGACTGTGAATGACACAGACCTGTCAGTTTCATGTTTGTCTGTAACACAGCTCAGGGGCTCCATGCTGAACGCATCCATCCAGTGTTATTGATCCAGGACTAATACCAGCATTGGGATCAATACTACACAATCACATGTGTCCACGTGATGCAGTTTGAAGACCAATCAGATGTCTCTGTATGAGGAGGCGGGGTCACAGGAGGTTCACAGAAACTCTGCAGCAGCATCATCAGCTCACATGGAAACTTTGATGATTCACTTCTGTGGTGTTTTTACACAAACACGTCACAAAATTAGCTCCACCTGTTTGTGTGCGAGCTTTGAGTTTCTTGTCTTCATCCTGGATTCTTGTGTTGGTGTTTTTACACACAGCAGATGTTTCCTGGTTGGTTCCTTGATGACCACATGAAGCTTTCTGAAGCTTGGATTGAAAACGCTTCATTACTCAAAGCTTTCCAACACAGGCCTCTGTGCTGTCATCTGGTGGACAAACATATGAAGTGCAGCGTGAAGCTACAAATTAAACTGCTTCAGCTGCGTTTATATATAACATACTATAACCTATATAACTATATGTATAGTGTATTATGTAGGTTTTAGAGCTGGGGGTAGAACTGCTGATGGCCTGGTTGTTATTTATGTTCCCCATGGTTCACCAGCTCTCACACAACATCAGCACCAATGATCCACGTCCTTATAAACCTCTGAATCAGGTCCTGAAGCTGTGACGTCCTGAGTGAAGACCTCACTGATCACATGACTCTGGTCACCTGGACTCAGTGTTTCTGAAGCAGTGTGCTGGGTTTTTACAAATACGTGGCTGCTGCCTGATGTTGGGCCCACAGAGGAAGACGACTCACTCACTCTTCTTCACTTCCTCCTTAAACATGTGGAAGGAGAGCAAAGTGCTGCCAGACTCTTATTTCTGACAGGAACAGAAGAAACCACAGCAAACTGTTCCAGTTCTTCATCTTCATCACAATCTATTTATTTCTGATGGTGTCTTCAGTCTGAGGGTTTGAAGTTTCCATGTCTGTGTGATGTGTGGTGTGAAGGCTGCTGGTTAAACTGGGACTCACTGTTTAAAGCACTGAGTGCTCATAGAGAGATGCTCCATGAGTCCCAGTACAGACTACAAACATGGTGGAAACTTAGCTTTGATATCCACACACTCTGCACGTCTGTGAGTAACTGTGATGAAGATGTGCAGAGATCTGTGTCCAAACAGGAGAAAGACTGTAAAGACTCTGTGCTTCTAACAGCCTCTGTTAACATATGTGAGGCTGTTTGTTGTTGTTGCCATGGAGCTTTTCACTGTTTGGGTCAGCAGGTCATGTGATCAGGTTTGTTCTGCTGGACGATGGTTCAGTGTCAGGGTTTGTTTGCATTCATCAATGAATATCTAAATAAATCAAAGACTCCATGTTTGTTCTTTCATCATGTGACCTCTGCTCATCCATCTCTGTGTGTATCAGGATACATTTAGTTCATAATACACAGAAAAATCAGAGTTATTACCTGTAATAATGTGAAAGATTCCTGCAGTGATAACCAGGCAGGACTGAAACACATCACAGCTGTCACCACGGTAACAGCACCGTCCATCCACAGGTGAGGGGAGGAGCAAAAAGAGGGACTTTCACCATTTTATACTAAAAACACTCAACTAATGTTTCTAATATGAAACAAATAAGCCCACATTAATGTGAGCATTTATTAAATAATAATAATAATGATTTCCTCCTGATCTCATTTCCATAGCAGAGAAAACTGTGGTGTATATTGAGGTGGAGGGTGTGGTCTATGGCTCAGGTGTAGCGTGAGGGTGGGGTGCACCACAGCAGCATGCTGGGACTGCTGAGGGTGGAGGAGGGAGTGATGATGACATCAGAGCTGCAGCAAAGCAGTCAGCAGCACAGAGACCAGTGAACACACAGTCTGTTCATCTTTGCATAGATACAATATATAGCACAATATTGAATGACAGAGACACGCTGTGTGAGCTTCCACAGATACACTGACGTCAGCATCCAGAGTCCTCCTGCTGCTCCCCCTCAGAGCCCCGTGATCAGCACCAACACATTCAGTTAGATGACAGAGTCCAGCTGCAGCTAGAATCAGCTCTGTGAACAACAGCACAGCGTCAGTGTTTCACACTCAGTGAAAGGAGGAAACAGCAGAAGAACACCATGTGTGCTACGTTTCCCAGGACACACTACAAACTGCACAAATACAGCACGTGGAAGGACCTGGAGCTGCATTTAAAGAGAAAAGACAGCGTGATGTCCTGTATGGACAGGTGGAAGGAACCAAGTCCTCAGCTGAAACACTCGTGTTTGTCCACAGACAGGAAACACAGCAGGAAACAAAGAAGCTCATGGATAACACACTTCCTGTCAGTCAGAATGAGGCTGGAGCCAAACACAGAAAGGTGTTTTTGTCCAGATGAGCCCAGAGAAGAAACACGAGTGTTGATCAGGGCAAGCTAAAAAAATAATCTAAACATGTGTGTATTGGCAGTTTTGACGGGCATGAAATCAGCAATGGGTGGGTGAAAGCCATTCACCAGAGCTTAACTGCTGCTGATGTGGGCTGGCCTTCTCTGCACGCTCTTCAAGGCTGCTGTGTTTTCTGAAAACTTCCAACATTTGAGATTCTCCCGCAACCAATTTACGCTCATGACAGTTATGAGAATATAAATACCTCGCACTGTTGGGAGTAAATTCTTGCAAAAATGTGTTGTCTCCCTGTGAGGCAGTCTTACTTGCTCGGGAACCCATGATAACAACCACAGTCGGCGTCACAGACCACGTGTTTTACTCCGCACTTACTCAGACAAACACACTCAACACAACAACAACAACAACAACAAATAGGCCTATTGTCCAGCACATCTGGACCCCGCGGAACTTCTCAATGCCCCACAAAGCGGCGGACCCCACAAAGCGGTCTACATTTCGCCCCACTAAGACGGCGAACCAAACAAAAGTTCGAACTGCGCAACTCTGCGACTTAATGCTTCTGTACAACAACTTCACTGTTTTGTACATCGCCCCACTAAGACGGCGAATTTTAGCCCCACTGAGCGGCCACGAACAACGCCCCACAAAGCGGTCTACATTTCGCCCCACTAAGACGGCGAACCAAACAAAAGTTCGAACTGCGCAACTCTGCGACTTAATGCTTCTGTACAACAACTTCACTGAGCGGTTTTGTACATCGCCCCACTAAGACGGCGAATTTTAGCCCCACTGAGCGGCCACGAACAACGCCCCCCTGAGCGGCGGAGAAGTACAGTTATAGAGATGCACTCTAAACTTACTCGGTGTTGCTTAGCGTGTAATATCAACCTCGGATCCCGCCGATCGTCATTCGTCGAGGAGAGAAAACAGACAGCTAATCCACCGGCCCGATGACAAATACTCACGGCTTGCTGACGTCAGGGTTCTCTCCTCGGTGAATGCTGACTCCAGGGCTCCGGCGTCGAAGGACCAATTAATGATAGGTTTGTAGTTTGAACCTATTCGCTGGAACGTTGAAGGCAATGTAATTACACAGCAAGCAAGACACGAGTAGGCAAGTTCTTCATGTTTCACGTGCACGGGAGAGAACTGAACAGGCGCCGTTCCTTCGCTTGACCCCAGTTGCTCTCGTCCGCTCCCCCGTAACACTGCTCTTTTATTGTGGTTCCATGAATATGCATAGGTTCATTAACATATGACCTCCTATATAGGTATGCATGTGAACAAAAAATACCCTGTGTGTGTGTGTGGGGCCATAAAATGACTTCCTAACCCTGCTGGCCTCGAAGTCCAGCAGTTCATCTAAACAAAATGCACTTAGCCTAAAACAGACATAGATACGTTTATCCTACCATAAAACAATAAGACAAGGTACGACCTCTCCCATGCTCCCAGGATGGGGTGTGAAAGCCAGAGTGCTCTGGAATGCACACAACGTGTGTCTGCAGACTACTAAGGATCAAACTTCTATTAATCTACAACTAATTATAAAACTCTAAGCATATATGAGTAAATATTTCTAAGCATAAATGGCAATAAACAATACAAATATAACACTTACTTCCTTCACCATCGCTTGTCCAGGCCCAGGCTTCTTATTCTTCTGCCCAGGCCCGGACACTAATTTTGGGGGGGTTAAACACTTACTTCCTTCACCATCGCTTGTCCAGGCCCAGGCTTCTTATTCTTCTGCCCAGGCCCGGACACTAATTTTGGGGGGGTTAACTCTGACTTCCTTCACAATCGCGTGTCTGACTTCCTTCACAATCGCGTGTCTGACTTCCTTCACAATCGCGTGTCTGACTTCCTTCACAATCGCGTGTCTGACTTCCTTCACAATCGCGTGTCCTGCTCTGACTACGCAATTGGCCAGCTTCACCATTGGTCCGGGATGCCTTTCCACCCGTTATACGGGTGTCCCTCCCTCAGACTCCGAAAGTCTGGCCAGCCCTCATGACGGGGTGGCACTGCCTACCAGGCGTGTGAAAGAAAGCAGAGGTCCACGCTTTATATCGGTTGACCTCCCCCAGGCCTCACTGCCTCCCCCTTCTCGGAGAAACCCTCTACAAATCTTGTGTAGTTAGTGTGTAGTGTAGTCAATAGTTGTGTTGTGTGTGGGGTGGGGGGCCATAGTTTGGTCCCACCTTCACTGTTGTGATTGGTGTGGGGGTAGGGACAGGCTTAGGGCGTCGGGGGGTTCCCAGGAGCATCTTCCTTGGGGGCTCAACCCGGGGTAGCGGTCATGGCCAATTAGGGGCTCTGTTGGCTCTTAGGTGACGGTTTCCTCGTGGCTGCGTGCAGCGGGGCTAGGGGAGGGTCTGTGCTGACGGACGTGGGTTACTGACCTGGTAGCCTGGCTGCCCCTGGGTGGGTCCGGGATGGGCGTGAGGTTCTGGGGGCGCTCCGTCTCTGGGCTGGGGCCCTGGCCGGGCCTCAGGGGCTTGGGTCCTGGTTGGTGTGTTGCCGAGGTTGTGGGCGGGTGGGTGTATGGGGGCCCGGCCCTGGCGCAGGGTGCCGCCGGTGCATCGAGCCACTTGGGGGGCTCTTCAACTGGTGGGGGAGGTTGTCACATCTTGCAGGAGCTTTCCTCTCTTCAGGAACTCTCTCTGCAGGAGGGGGAGATACAGGAGTGGTGGAGGAAGATCTCAGCCTGGGCGTCTATTGTCTTGTGTAGTCTGGAAGATGAGTGGATGATGGGGTGGGTGCAGTTTTCTCTGTGGTGGGGTCAGGTGAATTGTTGCTGCTGCACTGGGCCCCGGTCCGGATGGGCCTGGGCCCCCTTTCCCTGGCGGGTTGCACAGCATGGGGGTGCCTACTGGGGTCAGCGGGGGAGCTGGCCCCAGGGAGGGGTCACTTGCCCCTCCCTTCCTTCCCTCCCCATCTCCAGCGGCCTCCCTCTTCCCGCTCCACCACAATCACCCACACATGCAGGGCCTTGGGGTAGGGGTGTGTCACCAGGGTGCAGAGGAGACATCCCCCCCTCTGTCCCCTTCTGGCTGCCTCTGCCTCAATTTTATCCCACAACTTAGACATTCACATTACTCACACTCTCATTACACATACATATAGGATCTTGGGGGTGGGCACGCTACACGGATTCCAAACTACCATCAGGGTGTACACCTCACCCCTGGCGTCGTTGCCCACCTCTCAATTTTAAATACATGTAGACATTGAGGGCTAGCAGGAGGGGCTATATGCTTACCTGCTGCTCTGGCAGGTGGCTCCATGCCCTCCTGGGTTTTAAATGCACCTTAGAACACACATACATCAACAGTACATATGAGCGGGTGGAGGGAGGTTTGGAGTCTTCCTACACCCCCGTTCTCTGCGGCCTGCTGGAGCAGGGGGGCTAGGAGGAGGAGTTGGCCGTCCGACTGGGGTCTGGTGTATGGGGCCTCCCTGCTGCTGCGGAGTCGGGGCGGTCTGCTTCTCCCCACCGCAGGGAAAAGGGTTACACCACCTGAGTCTGGGTGCAGTTTCCCCCTCCAGGGGCAAGGGTACCTAGACTCGGGGCTTAGAATACGCTTGGGGAGTGTGATTGTGTGTACAGCGTCTCTCTATGTCTGTCTCCACGTTGGGTGAGTGTTGAGCAATTGTATATGAGAGCATGAGGGTGGGAATAGATGTTTGTATCTGTGTGTGCCTGTTTGTCTGTGTCTATATGTCAGGTTGGGTATCAGACGCCACCTCTCTGAGGACATCTCAGGCCCTCCAAGGTTTGGAGGCCCATCTCCCCCCACCACTTCCCCTGCCGGTGGCGGACGCCCTCAGACATCGGTGCGTTGGTGGTTCTCTGTCTCCGGGGGTGGGCGCCCAGGTACCCACCGGCTCACTCCTTGGCAGCTGCTTATTGGGGCCTGGAGCCTGGGGCTTGCTCGGGCCACTTTGGGGATGGGGTGCCCTCGGCCTCACGGCCCGGGGCTCGGCCACTCAGGCACAGCTGGCTGCCGGCGGAGCTCACGGGCACGTCACTGCAACCCCCCTGGCTTCTGCTCCGCGGCTGCTGAGTGACCCCTCATCTGGGACTCTCCTCAGCTCTTTCTGGGATAGTGGCGCGGCTGCCCCTCTGTTGGTCTTCCTTGGTCTCTTGTGTTCTGGGGGCCTCTGGATGTCTGGAGTCTTGATCTCCTCCATACCTGCTTCATGCCCTGGAGGTCGGGGCAGTGGCCCCCCACACCCTCTAGCAGATCATTACATGAAGGAACCTTTTAAAAACAAGCGCGTTCATGCTCACAGGTGTACACACGGGTGATCACACACACAAATTACACCCTTTTTGGCTCCTACCTCAAAGCACACTGTGCGCTGTCGATCTCACGTGCTGCACAATAATGTTTAATATTTAGTATTTACTGTCATATTCCCATATATCATTGTGATCTTGTTTATTACTCTCGTTTTCTTCTGCTTGCTTTCTTTTTTCTTTCTCAACAGGTGATCCAGGTGATCGATATATGTATTTTTTGTCTGCTTATTCTGTTGGTTTTTGTTTTTTGCCCTTTTTCCCCCTCCCTCTTCTCAGGTTTTTTTTTCTTTCCCTCTTTCTTTCTCCACATTCTCTCCTCCAGTCAAGTCTGTCCCGTATTCAGCAAGTGAAAATAAAATAAACAATAAAAAGTTGAATCAAATGGACCATTACGGCAAGGCTGGGATGGTCCATTTGGTAAAGTAAATCCGTTGGGCATCTTTCTTCGCCTTTAGACGATAATTCTGATGGCAAAAGAACCAAACGGGACAGGTTAAAAAAAAAAAAAAAAAAAAAAAAAAATAGTTGTGTTGTGTGTGTCAGAACAATGAGGCGACTGCTGAGTGTTACAGGTGTTACAGCAGTGATACATCTCCTGCTGTCAGGCCTGCAGGTATCAGGCTGTTGTTCTCCTTTATCTCATAGTGGACAGAAATTATTTTTTGGAGTGGCACAAATAATTTGTGTGGCATCAGATTTGATGCAGAACAGCTGATTGTTCTGTAAATAGTTTGAGATGGTTATTTTAAAAAGGGTAAAAGGTAAATGGCTGCAAATAACTTTGTTTGAAAAACTTGTGCATATGATTTTAAAATGGACAATTTATATTTGCATTTAAAGTTATGAAATATGATTCATTAAAAATGTTTGTGGTTGAAATAGTAAAAAAAACCCTTTTTATTCTCAGATTTTATGTTTATTTGTCTGGTTGTAGATCAATTGTGTTTATACAGTATGTAAAAATGAAAACATAACTGTAAATCAGACACGTGAGGTCGTGCTGAAAAGGAAGATAGTTTTTAAAGGTAAAATGTGGAGGGAAAATCAAAAGTAGTTAAAAATGGCCAATTATACCCTGGACCCAAACTTCTCTTTTTTTTAAGTAACGCAATAGTTACTTTTCAAGTAATTAATTACTTTTAGAATATTGTAACTCAGTTACTTTTTTGAAGAAGTAACTATTAACTATAATGAATTACCTTTTCAAAGTAACCCAACACTGGTTACAGGTGGGTGCAGCCTGCACTTTCTCGAGACAGACCAGCTGCACCACAAACACTTCAAACCTCATCTCAGGACAAAAACTGAAAAAACAACATAAAAAAAGAAGAAAACAAACCCTAGAAACATGCTGGGTTACAGGAGATGGCAGACGTGTGAGTCTTTTTTCTGTTAATGAACAACAGAAAAAAGAAAAAACTGGAATCTGTAAACAGTTACTCTGAAAAGGATCCAGATTTTTCAAAATACTTGTTTCAATTCTGCGAACATAATTGCTGCGATTAATGGACTAAAGTCGTCACTTTTCACCCCTTTTTATGGATTTAAGGCTCAAAGGATCAAATTGGTGGTAAGATTCTAAATATATGTGACGTCATTATCCCGTAAGCCAGTTAGGGTGTCACATGACATTTGTGGATGCCGGTATCTTTTTACTTGGACAATTTATCAAGTTTCAATCCCTGTCATCAAACCTCATCTGAGGACAAAAACCACAAGAACAACATAAAAAAGAAAGAAAACTTACCTTAGAAATCTGTAGGGTTGTTTTCTCTGAGACATGTTGGAATCTGTAAACAGTTACTCCGAAAAGGATCCAGATTTTTCAAAATACTTGTTTCAATTCTGCAAACATAACTGCTGCAGTTAATGGACTAAAAGTCGTCACTTTTCACCCCTAGTTATGGATTTAAGGATCAAAGGATCAAATTGGTGGTAAGATTCTAAATATATGTGATGTCATTATCCCATAATGACATCACATATATAGGTTGTCACATGACATTTATCAGTAAAGTTACCATCTCTGTCACCCCCCCTCCAAAAAAATAAGTGCTATTGCAATAACCGATGTTTTCTACAGTCATTTGTGCTAACAGATGGCAGCATTTTAAAGCTGGGTCTTACTCTGCCCAGGCTGCTCTACCATAGAAGAAGAATGTAGACCTACAGTACCTTGAAAAACTTTCACACATTTTGTCACTTTACTACAACAAACGTAAATGGATTTTTTCTGAGATCTTCTGTGACAAACACAAAGTACCAGATAACTGTAAAGTGAAAATGATGGACATGGTTTTCAGAATATTAAGCAAATAAAATCTGAAAAGTGTCATGTTGATTAGCTTTCAGTTCCCTGTACTCTGATACCCCCAAACAAAATCCAGTGATATCAATTGCCTTTAGAAGTCAACCAAATTAGACAAGTTTACCTGTGTGTAATTTAGTCTCACTATAAATACTACAGCTCTGTGACGGCCTCAGTAGTTGGTTACAGAACATTAATGAACAAACAGCTTCATGAAAACCAAGGAACTCACCAGGCAGGTCAGGGATAAGTTTAAAGCAGGTTGACCAAAAGTCATTAAAAGTCCCATCTGCAGTTTGCCTGGAACCATGTAGGGGACACAGCAAACAGTGGAAGAAGGTACTCTGATCAGACGAGACCAAAGTTAAACTTTCTGGCCTATATGAAAGGCGCTACATGTGGTGGGAAAAATAACATCATCATCACCCTGAACGTGCCATCCCCACTGTGAAACATGGCAACATCATGCTGTGGGGATGTTTTCCTTCTACAGGGACAGAGAAGCTGGTCAGAGATGATGGGAAGATGAATGGAGCTAAGTAAATGGGAATTCTGGAAGAAAACCTGTTGGAGGCTGCAAAGGACTCAAGCTTGGGATGTAGATTTACCTTCCAGCAAGACAATGACCCTAAATAGAGCTTGAGCTGGTTTACATTGAAGAATGGGCAAATATTTCAGTCTCTAGATGTGCAAAGCTGGTAGAGACATACTCCAAAAAAATTGCAGGTGTAACTGTAGCAAAAGGTGGCTCTATGAAGAGCAGGGGGTGAACAGAAATGCAGCCACACTTTTCCAAATTCATTTGCCTAGAATTTTGACAAGCATGTATTATTTTCATACCTCTTCACAATTATGTGCTACTTTCATAGAAAAGGTCAATAAAAACATATTTTGTTTGTGGTTTCAAGGTGACAAAATGTGTAAAAGTTCAAGAACTATGAATAATTTGTCAACTTCAAATCACCACACAAGCACACATCAGTTCACATGCATGTACACGTGCAGAGTAAAAGCATATGTGAGCATGCAACTTCAAAAGTTAAAGTAGAAAAAGACTGCAGACTTTAGGAACAATATGGAATGAGTGATAATGTCATCACCTTTCCATGATTTGGAAACATTTGTTTCACTGTAACATTTGTTTCATTGTAACATTTGAATGATCTTTTTTGTCACTTCGATGTCTCCCTCTTGTATCTTTGCTACACATTGGATATAATTTTTCTTACCATGATGATGCATGATCTTTACTCTCAAATCATTTTAATGGCTTCAGGAAGTTGACCCTTTGCTCCAAATTACTGTTTAATAGGCAGTTTGTTCTTTACTCTAGTTTGTTCCTTGATTGTAAAATCTGGTATTTTTGCAAATTTGGCTCAGGGGGACCTGAAAGCCAGGAGACAATTTATTGTATTGGCCACAAACAATCTCATGGAGGAAAAAAATCCCCATAAATATTAATAAAGATTTCTATCAGAGCAAATTATCTCTCTCTCTAACCACGTCCTAACCTAGCAGTCAAATATAGCCTTTAATTAATCCTGCATTTTTGTCAAAGACATTTGTCACCATGAAATTAAAAGTTTAAAACAGCAACATATGAGCAGATTCACTGAGTAATCAGAAAAGTTTAGCATGAATCTGGACATTAGATTTAAGCTTGAAGTTTTAACCTAATCAAATATCACTTGGTAGAAGCTCCTTACCGTTTGAAGAAATCTCTTCTCAATCTGCTGTCCTCTTTTGCCTGCATCTTGTATTTTTTCCATCTGAGACTGACGTTATTCCATCTTAATTATTTTTCTCCGTGAAAAACACAGCAGCTCATCTCATCCCGGGGCGCCAGCGCCTCGAGCTCCGGGTCTCAGCAGAAAAGTGCCGATAAACGTTGCAGGCTGATCCAGGTTCTAGTATGTGACGTCACAGCTGGAACACTGTTACGCCTCTGCGTAACCATGGTTACAGGGGACGCTTTGGAGCTCAGCAGCAAAAGATTTCAGGTTAAACTCTAAAACCAAATAAAATCAATATACTGTACATGTGTGTAGTGTACCGCGTTCATTTTCTGGAAGAGGCTGTAAAACAGAGTTAAAAGGTGGCCGATGGCAGCCGTACTGAGGTGAGTTGTTGAGGATATGTTTTGTGCTCTTATACACTGTTAGCCTGTTCTGGCTGGCGTTAGTGAAGCTGCTTTCAACTGGATGTTACATTGTTGAACTCTGATGATTAATGAACTCTCGATGTGACGATGGTAGAATGTAATTGTAACCCTGTGTTCATTTAGTCCTTTGATACCGTTTAATATCCAGTCCATCTGTCTGGTGTTTTTAACATGCCCTGGAATAATGTAAAGTTTTACAGTGATTTACGACTCTTTCGCGACAGTCAGCTGGGGAGTAAACTGTGGCGGTTCTCAGAGGTAGCTCATGTGAGCCAGCAGTGACATCTGTACATGCAGTAGCCTTAAAATACTGATTATTTATTCTCCTGCTAGGTAAGAATTGGTGTTTTATACGTACATTGTTTCTTTCTATATGTTATCGTTTGATTATGTTATGATGTGTGGTTAATGATGATTATTAGTGTGCTAATCGTGAATAAGCTAGTAAGCTTGAAAATTAGCAGCCATGTTAAGCGGACTTCGGTGATCAAGTTCGTGTGTGACTGTTTGGAATATGGCTGGCACTACTTTTAAGAAGCAAGCTAAAGGGATGTGTTTTAAAAAGGTGCAAGGACCTAACTCAGTGAGTGAGTGTGTTCAGTAAGTTGTCTTTCATGTTGTGCATTTGAACTAGCAGACTGTACTGTTGTTGTTTAGGGGCTATGAGCACACATGGGCTGTGTCCCAATCCAGCGACCGCACGTACACAAAGTAACACAAAGTACCAGAAGTGCGGAAGTGCGAGGCTTGTGAAACGGGACGGTCTAGCCATCGTCACGCTGCTCAGGTTGCCTAGCAACCATGATACTAACCGCGAGAAACGTGTCATACAGCTTTGTGTGACAGAAATGAAGGAGAAAAATGTTTTGTTGTTCATTCATTTTTGTCATGACATCACTTTGAGTATCTGAGGCTGAGACCACGTGACTGTAAAACATGATAGTTGTTCTTCATTTCTGTACAACAGTCATTTTACGATTAGTTAGTAAATAACAATTAGCTCATGTTGTTCATGAGACTAAAATCATTTAACTTTGGTAATGTAAATATAATATGGCCAATGTTATATAGAGAAGGAGGATTTAGTGTTTGTGTTATTACGAGTGCTAAACAAGAAGAGTTCCAGATGGTCCAGTGGACACATGTGTGACTCCTGTGATTAAAGCATCGTTCTTTCAGCTTAACGAGTGAACCGTCAGCTCGTTCAAACACACGTTAAAGTCCGTTTGGCTCGACACCACCGAACAGAGGCAGCAATATAACATAGCTAACATTAACAGTGCAGTGAATCCTGCTTGTGCCGTCATATTCAGGACTGCAAACCGAGCAGCATCACTGACTTTCAGCTTGTTGTGTTTGTGGATATATGACTGACTTTATCCATAAAATCATCACATTCTCTGTAAGATTAAGGTCAGATATATAAGTAGAGGCTTTAAAACCAAGTTAGTACAAACATCACTAATGTCACATAACTTTGCAGACATGTGGCCAACAGTAATGTTTTAATGTTCTTAAACATTCGCACATAAATAAGTGTGAAAATTTACTCATCGGCCGCTCTGCTTCAGCTCTCTACCGTATTTTTCGTCAAAATTATCCACACCCAGCACTGCGCTATGAATTGTGGGATATATGGGACCACGAAGTGTACAGCGGACCACACTTCAAATTTGGAGTACACTTCGGATTGGGACAGCTGTCGTCATGTCGCTGTGACGTAATAGGTCTCAAAATGCGTACTCAGGAGCGTGCGGTCGGTGAAATACTCATGTGTCATTCTCCTGCTAGCAGTGGAGGAGACTTTACTGCTGAGGAAGAGGCCCTGCTGTCCTGCCGTCCTACTGGTGCCATTGAGGGATCAGCGGCTGCTACATGTTCTTCTCGACCTCGAGTGTTTGGACTGAAGGACTCACAGACACGTTTCATATTTAGCTCTATAAAAGATTTTAAAAAGATTATTTTTAAAATATTTTCCTGCCCAGCCATTTTCTTATTCACAAAGGCTGCATGGAGACCTTTTGGTTGTTGCCACAGACGCTTTCTCTTACTACGGATGGAGGATGTTGCGGTTTTACAACCCATGGACTGAGAAAGGACTCATTAAGTAATCTGTTCACATATTCCAGGGTTAAACACAAGTGAGTCTCAATTTGATATTAAGTGAAGTGTTGGTAACTGATGCCAATATCTCCCTGTTTAAATCCCATTCATATAAGGGACCCTGATTTTATCCTGCTACAAACATATTCAGCCAGTGTTAGTTAAGTTTCCTGTACACATGTAAAGCAGATGTGAGAGAGGCTGTGATGAAGTCCTGGAGTTTTTAAGGACGTACGTGCTGCAGTCCAGATATTTGTATGATATGTTGGACACAGGTGGTAAAGTGCTGTCACACCCTGAATAAACTGTGCTCTGTTCTTTGGTAAGATGACATATTTGTCACATAATCATATGGTTTATCAGAGGGAAAGTTTTAGAATACTGGAGTCCAAGGTTAGGTGCAATAATATTCAACCGTAATATTAGTTTATAACTAGGTCTTGTCAGTTAGCCAGTGTTGTGTCAAAAAGTCATGTCTGCCATAAACTAATTCCCAGTATTTGTCAAACACCAGTTGATCATATTTAAACTGCTATAGACAACTTTTTATGTATCCCTCATGAGTGATATTGAGTCATCTTGTGCCACAAACAACATTCCTGTCACAAGGTAGAAGCTGCAACCATGTTTTGGCAGTGACTTTTACTTCTTATTCTTTCATTTGACATTAAAATGACTTTTTTAAAGAGCAGAAACTGCAACTAATATAATAATAGTTCTCTAAACATATTTTAAGTGTCCCAAAAGGACTGGGTTGGTTTTAATATAACACAGAGTTATAAATATACTTGAAAAAATGGGTCGTTATTAAGTTTGATATATCCCCTTTTGTAAATCATGCTCACTGAAGTCTGTTTACCAACATAAGTAAAGACACTGGAAATCAGTTGTTGTCAGACGATGACTTTTTGTCACAACACTGGAGGTGAAGCAGGTATGATCCTTCATATCTGGAGTGTGAAGGTGCAGACATAAGTTCAGACATCCCTGGATGTTTAAGAGTTTACAATTTCTCTGGTTCATTGGCTTTAGTCAGTCAGTCAGTAATTACTCAAGATTAGTTCCCAAGTCCTCCTGAATTCAAAGAAATATTCAGGGGACTCGGCGCTGTGCTTTCTGTTAAGGTTCAAAAATATAGGGAAGGAAACACAGGAGGAATGCAAGTAACCACACTGGTCCAAAGGGTAAAGACGATGATTTTAATGAAATGACACGCGTGGGAGAATGAGCGGACTCCGTAAGCAGACAGCCCCACAATCTCATCCTCCTAACATCAAAATACAGTTTTATATGCATCAGAGTATATTTAGTGACGCCCCCTCATTGCGTCATCACATACATCAGCTTCAAAACCACAAATGTTCTATTTGACAACTTAAGGCACAATTAAAAGTACACTGGCTTCCATCTTCTCCCCGGTGGTTTCCCGTAAGCCAGCTCAGCTCTCGCATCGTGCATCTACTGCTTCATCAGTCAACTCTCACCTACACCCTAACAGTGTGTGTGTATGTGTGTCTGTGCGTCCACGTGCGAGGGCGCGTGCATGCTATGTACTGCGTACGTGTCATGACCTCTCACTATTTGTCTGTCTGTGCGTGCAGAGTTTGCATCTGCTTTTCTGAACCTTAGTTGACCTTAAACTGAACTTTCCCCTATCAGTGATTCCTCTAACTAAGTGTGCGTGTGGTTACGTGTCTGTCCGAACCAAGACTATATATGTGTACTCTACTGAATTAATGTTTTGATCAAAAGCCTCTACTAAAAGCTTAAATCAAAGATAAATGCATACTAACTCTTTGGCTCTTTCTGCTTTCGGTTTCACTTCTGCAAAACATGCTCTGCAGACGCGTTTCGTTTCCTGTCTCATTTTAGCACAGAGAGTATTTTCCTGTCTCTGCCCTCTACACAGAGATCATAAAAGCATTAATAACATTTAAATTATAGATTCAACAGAACCATTTAAAATGGTTCTTCTTTGGACCTGTAATAAAGGCTATAACCATATATTTGAACATCTGAATGCATCTAAATGCAACCTCACTATTAATACTGAAATGTTAATGATGATTATAAAAATAGCAGCAACTAATAGCAGGACAATATTTCTATTCCTGACACTCCCTCTCTTGACCTCTTGACCACAAGAGGTCACCATACTGTGTGTTGGGTCACTCCTTGGCCCATTCAGCTGCTCCCCTGTCCATCCCAGACATCATGGACATTAGGATCACTGTTCTTAGCTCTGACCCTCTCTTGTCATCCTGTGACTTAACAAATCAGACAACCTCATGTCATCTAGGTGGTCTTAGTTATAAAATGCCCGCTCCCACTTGAGAACACTTCATGCTTAAGTGGTCTCTGCTCCTCTTCTGGGTCCCTCTCTCTTCTGGGCCTCCTGCAAAGGATAGAAAACACTTTCTCCCTACTATGCTCTAAGTTACTCTGTTCCTCGATTGTTCTCAAAACATGAACCTAATTTCATATTTGGTTTTTGACTTTTATTTTCAAATCTTAATCAACCGTACTCAGCATTTGTAAAACTCTTCAAGCACTGCCTTCAAGAGAATCGAAGGAAGCACGTCTCTGCATATGCTTCCTCTTTGCTCCTTATCTGATCATCAACATCCTGTACACAAAACTGTCACTGCTGCAAGGGCCTACCTTTCATCTAAAGTCACCTCTCACAAGCAAAATCATCATAAAACCATTATAAGGGCTTATTCTACTAAAAGGATCAAAGAAAAACAACCATTTTAATCAACTAAGTTTAAGCATATAATCAATTACTCCTAAATAACTTTCATCATAGCTAAAAGCTCCCTAGGAACAACTTCTGTGTGTTGACACTAACTTCATTTTAACACTCACAGTTCCTGTGTTATACCCTGTTGTAATATATCATTTTATTTCATTTTACTACTCTTACTGTAATGGTACATTCTAATTATATTTTATCAGTCATTATATTTTATCAGTTTTAACCAAAATACATAAGCTTTTCCCCCCTTGGACCTGGTTTAAAGCAAAAACTTGATCCCTTCAACAAGTATTTGTTATCCTGTAACTGCATTTTATATAAGAGGACTAATTTAGAACTGCATGTGTTATCTCCATATTTTTCATGTCACACAGTTTAGTTACAAACGAAACTCCTATTCAGTTAAATGCTAAATGGATTTCAGGCCTTTTGCCTGGAATCAATACTGTCAGGTCTTAATGAACTCTATATGTCTGTAAGCGTGTGCAATCCTTCAATAACTCAGGTCATTCTCACAGTAGATTGGCTAATCATAACGTTAACCAAAAGTTTATGACCCTCAAGAGACGACTCTCTGAGCCACAACTCCGTCAAAGGCACAAAAATGCAATGTGTATGAAAAATCATTTCTACATATATAATCTCCAATATTATTCATTCGAGTCCATACCACTCTTAACATCCTCATAAAAAGCTCTCCTCTACCCTAAAAATAAAAAAGAAATCCCACATTTTCTACTCATAAAATGTTCACTATTTTTCCCCAAAGCATATCCTTTATTCCCACAATTTCCCCTTTAAGTTTGGTGTACAACTTCTTATTAACCCCAGCAATTTATCTTCTAAACAGAATTCAGTTCATTTTAATCCGTTCTTTAGAATTAACAATCTCCGCCTCAGTTTTACTGTATCTAGATTATCAAACAACCCCAATCATTATAACATCCTAGTAAAACCCCTTTCAAATTAAACAAATTAAATCTTAAATCCCTCTCTTTTTTGACACATCTCATGTGGCAAAAAACTCAAAATGCTCCACCCAAGCTTAACAAATTAAAAGGGAAAAAAGGTTAGTCATATCATATCATCTCTCAGAACACTTCAGGCATCCTCCTCTCCGGTATTTTGCTCCAGCCCTGAAAACCTGTGTTTAAGGAACAAAATCAATTTTATCATCATGTCAAATCTCCTTCAACTCGTTGCTCCATGCAAGGTCTGGATCCTTGGAATTTCCTGAAAACAAAACCTGTAGTTTACATTTCATACTCAACTCTCCCTTTATGATCTAGTCTGTGTCATAACAAAAAATAAACTTGAACAGAACAGTTATTAATCCTGAGTTACCTCAGTTAATGGTAACTTGAATCTCATCAAACAATGTTTCCCTTTTAGCATTTAGCATTCTCCCAACAATATAATGTAATCCCATAATCTAACCCCCGTAAAAAGAAATTTTCTCAAAGCAAACATCAGCATCCCAAAATCAGCCTCCCCAGATTTAAGTCTTCCACTTCTCCTGTTTGTCAACCTTTTATTTATTTCCCCCCTTGGTCCAATCACTCACATTCACTCCCATGCATTCACACATGATATTTTTTGCTGATACTGCAGCCTTCTGCGCACGTCATCAGATGCTCCACATCAGCAAAATGAGCTCAATCATTTGCATTTGTTTCGTTTCGTTTTCCTTTCTAGGAAAATAATTCTCTATACTTTTGACTGGATTGAATCGATACAACCCATTTTTAGACAGAGACTCGCCGCCAATCAGTCTCTGATTGTAATCAATTATAATTCCGTAATGCCCACCTGATTTTCGTACTTGGTAATTTTGTCAGCGCCGTCCGTTCACTCTCTTCCAGGCCTGCTTAGAACAAAAATGAAAAAAGAGAGCTGATTATTAGCTCATCAAAGTACCAAACAAAATCACCTGACAGGTTTTTTCCTGAGTGCACTTACTACTACAAAAAATTTTTGGGGCCCCTCTCAGACATATCCATGTCTTAATTAAACACCCTCTCTGGAAATAAAACAACAGCCTCAGAAATCTGAAACAATCTCAAAGTTCACCCGTTCAATGCACCGAAACCTCGTCAAAAGCTGCACCGTTTTACACACAACCATGTCTCCTTTGACACTTAACCATACTTAGATTCAGCCTAAAATATAAACACGTTATAACAATGTGTCAACACTAAATTATAAATTTCTTGTCCAAATCTGCACCTCTGAACTGTCTACTTTGCTTCCTTTCCTCAAAGCCTCAATCACACACACAGGAAGCTCCTCTGCGTCACTCACTCAAGCTAATTTGCGTACTGTTTCATCTCAACAAGTCAACGTGACAAAAGAAATACATGTTTAAACCTTATCACCTTATTCAATTATTTTCATTTTCTTTCTATACTAATCACTTACTTTTATCAATCAGTGCAAGAGCACTCCTAAGTCACCTTTTAAACTACTTTAAACACTTCTCTTTTGTTTTTTTGTTTTTTGTTTGTTTTTTTTCTCATAACTCACTCCCTTGTCATACAGCTTCTTTTGAGTTATTCCACAACAACTCTATTTTATCCAAGTGTGTTTTAAGTGTATTTTCTTCAACATTCACACCATTTTAACCCTCATGAAATTACCAGGCTGATTTAATTACATATGTTTGTGTTCTTAGCCAGGTTTTAAATCATTATCTGTTCATTAATCTTCATGAGCTTATCTCTGTAAGGTTAGTGCATTTTCTGTTTGTATGTGTGGTTTTTATAAATGTTTCTTTATGATCTTTGTGATCTTGTAAATGTTTCTTTTCCAGTGTTCCAAACTCCTTTTGACAGGGTGTGTTTTCTCTCTCTGGTTCATCACTGGTCATTGTGAATGACATTTCCCCTTCGTCTGTGCCCAGTGGCCTTACCTGTTAAATCCCGTCTCCTCCAGTGACTCCAAGGTCACTCCGGGACTTAGGTTCGAGCAATCGTGACTGCGCCTTGCCTTAGGTTGTCCCAGGGTTTCGAGGTGGGATCTTACCCGTCATGGGCTGTCCAGCCTTCCATGCCCGCCTACTACAGGAGCCAACTGGGCAAGGGTGTTATCAGACCTAGGGGACACACTGGTTCTGGAAATTAAAGGAGTGTAAACTGCTTTCTTTATTAAACTTTCCAACCATAATTTCACATGTAACAGTTTGTGTACGTGCGTTTTCAATTCATTAATGTAATTGTTAGTTCCTGTATTTATTTCTCTCAGTCTGTCTCTTTTCTAAAACCTGTAATTAATATAATTTTATTACCTTATTACTTTTTCTTAAAACATGCATCCGCTTCAGCTTCTTAGAATTTAACTCTGTCTATTTCTCTGGGTGCTCCCCTGACATCATCAGTCACACACACACACCTTCCTCTCACACACACTTTTACATAGAGCTCTTCCAAACATCAGGACAACTAACACTTCTCCACGGACAGGACCATTCTTTAGGTCAGTTTTATAGCATCAGTCACCCAATAATCTCTTAACTGGGTTTCCCAAGTACATATACTTATGTGTTTTTGAACTGAGAGAAAAAGAAACTCAACCTCTCATACCATCACTCATGCATTTCTTGAATTAAAAGCACTTTCAAACTTTAAAACATCCTATTTTACATCACAAAACTCCCTGTATGGGAACCATATTTCACCCCATTATTTCATACACACTTTTAAATGTTCTAACCTCTTTCAGACGCCATGAATCGTCTCACACACTGCCTTTTCTCTCACTCAGAGAACTCCTGCAGAGTCACTCAAATCAAATACTGACAGCATTCACACAGTTAAAATCACACAAAATACGCTTTCATACGAGTATTTTGGACATGCCTTCCATGATCAGAAAGAGCAAGTCAAAAGAAAAAAGAAAAAGAAAACTGAAACCTCTCATCGTCCTCACAGCTTCTCCCCACACACATAACTGAAAATAAACCACACCAACATTTATGGCTCACGAACTATACATCTATCAAAATTCAGTCATTTACTATACATCCACACTAATATATTCACACTGTATTCATACTCTCATAATGCAAAACCAGCCTCTTAATTACAGGCATTTAGCAATATTTGCAAACAATAGTTATGAAGCTCAATACTCTCGAAACCGAAAGCAACACTCTGCATGCGCGTCACCGCTCCTCATTTGCATTTACACACACCATCCGTGCACATCCGGCTGAGCATTGCTGACACAGAGACTAATCTTACTCATAGATCTCATATTTTATATTAAAGACGTCTTATTAATTACAACTGCACAGATTTCTTAGGCCTCTTAAAACACCTACCGAATTTCAACAAATTTAATAATAACCGCCCAGCGGAAAACTCCCTGAGTTTTTTGCGACCAATTTACCATTTATCGGTCCCAGACCGCGGCCTTATCTCTAGTGCCCTAACACAATTTATAAGCATGAACCAACCCAAACTCTGCCTGAAGCTCTATTTTTTGGGCATTTCACATCCCAGGCTTCCCCGAAGTTTTAAGTTAAAGTTACACGCCCGAAACCCGGTTTCTACTGACCAAAAAAGCGCAATGTACTATCCCGGACAGTAAAAAGCGATCCTTAAATCACTTAGCGTATTCTGGGATGCCCCGTCCCCCACAGATTGCCAAACTGGACTAACCCTATTCATTGATAGGTCAGGGTCAAGCGTCCTTGACCAGGAGAGACCGTCACATCTGAGCCGTGCGCTTCCTAAGACTATCCCATAGTCCCGTCCTAAGATACTTTAATTACTTTGAAAACACCCCATAAAATCACACATGCAATTCTATTGATGTTCAAGCCCGGCTTTATATTCAATTAAAACTTAACTGTCACAAACACTTCGCCAATAACCTATACTCTAAATTCACTCTTCAGTCCAACTGCTTTAAATACACTTATTCTCTTTACTCTTTACTTATTTTCTCTTATTCTCTTTACTCTTTACTTATTTTCAACGTTTCATTATCTTTACTTCAACTTATACTTTAGTTCTCATGAGATTTTCACCAAAATCAAAACAGACATATACCAGTAATTTCAGTGAGTAGACTTTAATTTCTCATGTCCAATCTGGCACACTTAGAAATTCAACAGGTGGTGCCTACCTTTTGTTATATGCCGGCTTGTCACTCACTTAGACCACTGACCAATGCCTGAGCGCCTGACGCCTCGGACCTTTCTCCATCCTGTCTCACTTCCCCCCTCGGACGAAGCCCCCAAATGTTAAGGTTCAAAAATATAGGGAAGGAAACACAGGAGGAATGCAAGTAACCACACTGGTCCAAAGGGTAAAGACGATGATTTTAATGAAATGACACGCGTGGGAGAATGAGCGGACTCCGTAAGCAGACAGCCCCACAATCTCATCCTCCTAACATCAAAATACAGTTTTATATGCATCAGAGTATATTTAGTGACGCCCCCTCATTGCGTCATCACATACATCAGCTTCAAAACCACAAATGTTCTATTTGACAACTTAAGGCACAATTAAAAGTACACTGGCTTCCATCTTCTCCCCGGTGGTTTCCCGTAAGCCAGCTCAGCTCTCGCATCGTGCATCTACTGCTTCATCAGTCAACTCTCACCTACACCCTAACAGTGTGTGTGTATGTGTGTCTGTGCGTCCACGTGCGAGGGCGCGTGCATGCTATGTACTGCGTACGTGTCATGACCTCTCACTATTTGTCTGTCTGTGCGTGCAGAGTTTGCATCTGCTTTTCTGAACCTTAGTTGACCTTAAACTGAACTTTCCCCTATCAGTGATTCCTCTAACTAAGTGTGCGTGTGGTTACGTGTCTGTCCGAACCAAGACTATATATGTGTACTCTACTGAATTAATGTTTTGATCAAAAGCCTCTACTAAAAGCTTAAATCAAAGATAAATGCATACTAACTCTTTGGCTCTTTCTGCTTTCGGTTTCACTTCTGCAAAACATGCTCTGCAGACGCGTTTCGTTTCCTGTCTCATTTTAGCACAGAGAGTATTTTCCTGTCTCTGCCCTCTACACAGAGATCATAAAAGCATTAATAACATTTAAATTATAGATTCAACAGAACCATTTAAAATGGTTCTTCTTTGGACCTGTAATAAAGGCTATAACCATATATTTGAACATCTGAATGCATCTAAATGCAACCTCACTATTAATACTGAAATGTTAATGATGATTATAAAAATAGCAGCAACTAATAGCAGGACAATATTTCTATTCCTGACTTCTTTCCCACAGGTGAACTCAGGTGAAATGAAAGAAGTAGTGGATTACCCTCCTCCTCTGGAACAATGATAACTCAGAAAAGCTCCTTGGAGTAATGAGATCAGGCTCAGGAGTGGTTCTAAGAATGTATATCTGTATTTATAAATGACATCCTTAAGTAATGCTTAAATAATGAGGAGATTAAGCAGTGACCAGTGACACGTTTAACAATGTGTCATTGTGTCATTGTGGTGGGGACTAGACAATGTTCTTTTAAACTGTGTCAAAAGTAAACTGAAAGTTTGTGGTTTTCGGGTGACGTGTGTTTCACTGTATTTTTGCCTAACAGCAGGGGAGGGGAGGTACTGTTCTATTCTTATAAAATCTCTGTCTTGTCTTTGTTGTTCGGCTCTCGGTTGAAGCACTCAACCCAGAGCACCATGCATGTGAACCAATAAATCTTTTGCCTTGATCTTACCTCGTCGACCTGAGTGGTTTTTCTTAAGAGCACTCCACACTCCTTTTCCAATATTTTTGAATCCCAATAGAAGTTATCTCAAACTCTTTTCCCTGTGTGTCCCTGTGAAATACAGCAACTGGACCTTTAGCTGCAACACACTGTGAGACAAACTGCACAAAAACAGTTTGTGTGTTTGCTGATGTTTGTTGAGCTGATAGAAACGTTGCATTTGAAATGACCTGCCACAACATGTTACTCTCTTTATGCTTGATCATCTTCTGCAGGGCTCGTTAGATGCTGAAGTACTGCAGCCACAACTTATGGACACCTGCAGTCGTTGCAGAGCTGTGCCAAAAAACCAAAACCACACAGCGGCCCACTTGGACCCTTTACTGTGGCACACGTCATCTATGTGTGCCATAGTAAAGTTCTGTGACATCCCCTGGTGATTATTTCAAAGAGGACGGTACGCTCAGAGTGACAGAAACAATGACCCCCTGCAAATGTGTTAAAGCAAAAGTAACAACAAAATGTCAGATATTTGTTTCAGAATGTAATGAGGAAAAGTAAAAAGTACTCCAGTAAAGCACCGATACCTGAAAATTCTACTTTAGTTCAGTAGAGTACAGAGTATTTGTACTTTGTTACTTATCCCTTGTGATGAACCTTAACTGAGGCGAGTGGGTCGTGCAGCTTTGTTGTTCTGTTTTGGACCTTTTGGATGCCCGGCCGCTCCGAGGAAGGTTTCCATCTGTGGATAATGGCTCTCACTGTGGTTTGGTGGAGTCCCGTAGCTTTATAACCCTGTCCACACAGATCTCAATTCATTTGTTGCTGAATTTCTTAGGATGCTGGCATGAAGTCTGGCTTTGGAGGAGCTTCTGGTCTGTGACACACAAACAGTTCATTTATCTTAATAATAAACATTTTCATTTAGTGCATTCTGTGTTTACTTGTGTTGTTGTGTAATATTTAGATGTGATGGTCTGAAACATTTAAGTGTGACACTTTTTCACACTATGGTATTTTATTTTTGATATATTTTTGGAGCGATCATGATCGGCCACCTAGACCAAAAATGCCAGGGCTGCTTTCTGTCAGTGTGACATATTTAACTGTTTTTCTAGATGATAATGAAAAAGCTGCTGTGACAGAAATCTGTTGGCACGGCCAACTTAAATCGTAAGAAATAAAGGTGTACAAATATAGAAAAAAGCCCTGACAGCTCATTGCCCAGACTGCAGTTTTTTCCTTCTGATTTTTAAACTGTAGTCGTGAAAAATCCAGAAATTTCTGTAGCAAAAAGTGGAAAAACAAACTTTTCTGTTATTTAACTGTTATTTGCTTGACAACTTTGCGTAGCATGAATGGAAATAAAGGAGGTTTTTATTACTAGGAGAAGCTGTAACACTTATAAAAACACAGTTAAAAGACCAAATTCATGCTTGTGCTGGTTTGTGGTGAGCAGCAGATCCAACAAGTTAAGAATTATTAACGACTTCAAGCGAGCGTTCAGGCCGCTGAGACTCATTTAGACACTCAGACAGTGAGCCATGGCTCTGTGGTACGCGCACACATCTCTGCCATTCAAAGACACTTTGTATAACTTTATGCCATTTTCAAATGTACATTATCTTTTTCAAGAAAGCAACATTTTATTCACTGTTTTCATAAAAACGTTATTTTTATGCATTAACTACTACCAGGGAGAACACACGAGGTCTGAGGCTGGACAAGTTTGGAACAAAGGAAAATGAAATCAGGTTTATCCCTTTGATCAATTCTGCACTCAGCTTTGCAGTCTATCATTGAAATGCTGCTCATTTGACATTTTTGCTTCGTCACTTTTTCCCAACACACCAGCTTTTAAACCCCCGTCTCTCTGCGTGCCTGGCCTGCATGATATGGTCCCTGTCTTTGCATGTGATTGGCTTCATGGTGTGCAGTCAAAACCAGAGTCAGAAAGCCAACCAGACAATAAAGTTGGTATAAACAGAGAGCAGCCATAAAGAGAGGAGCTGAAGCTGAGTGCAATACCTGCACCAGACTCAGCATGAGACTAAAAAGTTGCAGCTTGAACTGTCAGGCAAAATACTCCGTATGGAATGAGAATGGATGTAGGAAGAATGTAGGAATGATTAATGGAATAATGAGCAGAATTAATAGATTCACTTGAAAGGATAATTTTCAGATCATTGCCATTAATAAGAAGCTGCACATAGTAGTTCGCCCTGTGCACTCTTTAATCTTTAAAATTAATCAAGAGAAAATTATATATGGTGGTTTTGCACGTCTCCTCTATGTGTGCGTTTTAAGCAGGTGTTAATGTTTTATCTGTTATATCAGGTGTGTATTTATACAAAATGAAGTTATTTCAAACAGCTGATCCAATATTTAATGTTGCTTTATCCTGACACTATGGAGTCTTACTGTTTTTAATTGTGGAGTGGAAGGTAGGGCTGGGCTATATCATACCGTTCACAGTAATACCGGTGTAATTTTGGGCAACGATAGGAAAATGAAATATCGCAATAGAATATGGGTAAAGCGCGCATGCGCAGTGCCTATGTTTACATACGCACATGGCGGCGACGCAGAATGAGAAGAGCGAAAGTGGATCGTTAAATGAAACAGATGAACCAGAACTGGTTTGTAAAAATGCTGCAACTTCAGTGGTGTGGAACTGGTTTAGCTTTCGTCCGTCAGATACACAACAAAGCACTATTTTTGGTAGCGCATGCTAGCGGGCCGTCGTTATTACCGTGTTGTTTGGAAAATACGGGACACTTAAAATCAATCCTTTGATTTTTCTGAAAATTGACAGTGTCCCTTATAATCCCGTGTGCCTTATGTATGAATTCTGGTTGTGTTTACTGACCTTGAAACGATTTTATGTGGTACACGGCGCTCGAAAATCTGTCAAATGTTTTAGTACAACTTTGCTAAGTTACGAAGCCGCACTGCTGGATGGATTGTCGGAGCATTACGGCTATCATAGGCAGGAGCCTCGCGGAGTGATACGTACTGTACTTCAACATAATATCACCGTATTGTGTGTGTATAACCTCTTTGTAAGTTTTGTGGATATTATACATGGTTATGCTGAGGATATGTCGGCCAGTTTACACTGGAAATGCCTTTTGGTTAAACTGTCAGACAGGAGTTTGCACTGTTACATTTTTATATAACTTTAATGCACATAAAAAACAGCTGCTTAAGTGAAAATACATTGATGGGGTTTTTTGCACTAATAAAGTTGTGAAGCTGTAAAGTATTTTGTCTAGTATCAATTATATTGTCAGTTATATAGTTATCGCAAATTTTCAAATGTATATCGTGATAAATATTTTCGGTCATATCGCCCTGCTCTAGTGGAAGGTCTGCTAGTTTTTTAGACTGACTGTTATTGATAGTGTCAGCTTTGACTGAAGGACGTCTTCTTTTGTGCATGCGGGCCGCTTTGAGCGTTCACACTAGAGCGCGTTTGCTGTCGCATTTTATTTGTAGTGTGAACAAGCAGACAAAAAAATCGGATTTGATCAAAAAATCGGAATTGAGCATCAAGACCTGCAGTGTGAACGTAGCCTAATTTCAGCTAAAGCACACACAACGCGCTCTGTTTAGACCCAGAGCAACAGTATTGTGTGACTGATGGTCCTTAATATAAAGACTTCAGACTTTACGTTTCCCAATTTTTGCTTTAAGTTAATTTGTTATTTACATAATAATGTTAATAACCTAATAATGATCCTTATTGCTGTTTTAGAGGAGCGCTGCTTCAAAAGAGAAAGTGACCCAGATCAGATTTGAAAATATCAGATTTGTGCCGTTCACACTGTCACACCATGATCGGATATTCGTCGCATAGGGTCAAAAAAATCGGATTTGATGCGCTTTCGCCTGCAGTGTGAACGCAGCCTGAAAGGTAGCAGCAAACTACTGTGAAAGCTACTGTGACACGAGCTTTCACAGTAGCGTTTCTAACTTACTAGTTAGTAAGTCTGTAGTTCCTGCCTTGTTTAAACCATTGTGTTAGTAATTCCAGCTTTGTGTCCGAGTCCTGCACTTTTGGTCTTCACTCTGACTGCCACGCACAGGTTATTAAGACAGTCACATTACTGTGGACCTTTGACCTCTTCCTTAAGGTCAAATAAGGTCAAACTTTCATAAAATGCTTTCTCATATTTAAAACTATGCTTAAAATTCTACTGCCTTTGTTTGCATTTTCATTAGGAAATAATAATACAGATTCTAAATATGACATTGGCCACAAAATGTGTTATTTCTTCGAAGAAAGTATTGTAAAGCCAAAGAATACATCAGAAATATAAGAGTATTCTGGTGAAAGTAAAGAGAATTAGCTGCCTCGGCAGAGAGTTGCTCTGACTGCTTCTTTCTTTAGACAATAATTCTGATGGCAAAAAAAAGACTGTTTTTAGCCTGAATGAAGGTTTGCTTCTTGTTATTTGAAGCTGTTGTTCTGAATTTGAATCTGCTGACTAATACAAATTAATCTTAAAATGCATTTAGATAATCTCTTCATGTTTTTGATTGCACATATAGATGAATTTATACCAAAATTAATTAAATAGCTAAAGTGTTACGTTCTGTAATGAAGTATTTTAAATTAATTTTAAGTTAAACACTGTAATGTCATTTAAAAATCAAACATTTAAACATTATTTAACCATAAACATTATTGTTTTTTCCACTTCAGTAAAATCTGAATGTTGACTTCACTGGAACAAACAGGTTTTATCTGCTCATGCTGGCTGTTTGCAGTTAAAGGGGAGAACAGAGTCCCATCACTGATGACTGATCACTTTCTGCTCATAGTTTTAAGTTTAGTATGATTTTATTAGCTATAAAACTGTCCCAGTTTCATTGAGCGCTGAGGATGAACCAACACATTACCGTCTGTGTGCTTAACTGGTGACAGATTAAAGATAAGAGATCTGTGTGTGTTGATGTGTTAACTTTAAAATCTGCCGTCTGACTGCTCAGACTGAGTCAGAGTAAAGTTCACATGCTGACGTGTGGAGACGTGAAACCTTGTTGTAGCTGCAGGTGTGAACACACTGATCCCAGATCAGCTGTATTTGTAACATGAACATTTCTGCTGCAAAGCTTCAAATGTTCAGCATGTTTCTCTGTTTCCAGTCTATAGATCCAGTCACACTTTCTACCTTCACCTGTGCAGTAAAGACTGAGAGCAGAGCTGAAACCAACCGTCCAATCAGGGAGCAGCATCAACACCTGAGCTTCATTCAGACTCTGTTATTGAAGATGTTGTTGGTACAAAGTTCATCTGCTGCTCACATGAATCCATGAAAGATTTATTTCACTGAATGTTTCTTCAAAGCTCATTTCAACCTGTTGAAGTCATGAATGAAAGTGCAGACTGAGAGTGGATCACATGATGTTTAAGGTGTGTCATGTGACATGTTCAGTATTGTCACACATGTCTAGATTGTCCCTGATATCATAACTGCTCAAACACTGATGATTATATTTGAAGAATTATTACTGATGGCAGCAAAGTTTGAATGGAGCTCTCTGTCTGTGCTGATTTGTCGCCCTCTGGAGGTCAAAACACAAACTGCATGATGTCACTGTAACCACCACAGTGACAGGAAGTGTTTTTAAATGACTGAAACACTGAAATGATGCTAACGGCTGTCGTTAGGCTCACTGACAGCAGTGCTGATGTGTTCATGTCAAACACTGGCTCAGGTCAGACTCCTTCATCCTGCTCCACAGCCACACAACCACATGATTAAGGACCAGTGGACTTTCCAGTATCACATCTGTTAGCTTGGTGTCTCAAATGAAAGAATAGATGTGGATCTGTGTCAGAGCAGCTTCTTCCTCCATGGATGTCCACGAGCATCAGTCCAGCTGCTTTAATTCAATTCAATTCAATTTTATTTATATAGCGCCAAATCACAACAAAAGTAGCCTCAGGGCCAGCAGAAGGTGGAAGAGGAGGAGGATGGATCAGTGTGTGACGCCCTGTGACTCTCACTGATGCTGCCCTCACATCTGTTTTCCTGTTGGATGGAAACGGGCCACCGTCTGGCATGTCTCGTAGTCTGTGTGACATTACTCGTGTCATGTCAGGTTAAGTGTTTTCAGGATTGTTGTGCAGTTCATGTTTAAGTTATTCATGTATTGCACTGTGCACAAGGTTCTAGTTTAGTTTCTCCACTGCCCTTTCTGCTTTATGTTGCCCTGTATCAGCCATAATATAGGCTCACCTTTTGTTATAGATATTTCTGTGTCTGTGCCTGTGTCCATACCTGGGTCCAACACACACACACCTCCGCACAGTCTGCCTCAGCCGATCGTGACACAGTTATCAGCCCCATAACTGTGGCTCAGATTGGCACCTGCTAGCAGGCTCAGTAGGTCATTATCACCAATTCATGAGCCGCAGCGCTGTGTCCCAAAAATATTATTTCTCTTATCGACTTGAAACCATTGACATGATCTTTATTTTAAAACAGGTGAGCAGATCCAGTGTCATCAGTGAGCTGGTGAAAACAGGACAAGAACATCAGCCTGGACTGTGTGTGTGCTGTCCTCACATATACATGTCAGTATCTTCTTTTACTATATGGCACAAGAACAACATTTCCTGTTTATAAAACACTGTTTGGTGTTTATCAGACAAACACCCACATAGCAAGCAGGTCTGGCCCAGATCTGGTATCAAGCCGGCACTGCTGGCTGACTTCCATAAGACGTATGTCATCCAGATACAGGCCAGGCCTGGCATAGATGCCACTGTTTATGTGACTGCATGCCATATCTGGCCTGATTGTGCTTTGGGTTATGTGGCCCAGGCTCATAGAAAACAGGTCTTGGGAGGAGGAAGTCATCAGATCTAGGTATACATATTTCTGTATTAGTAGTCAAAATGACTCATTTAGATTCAAACTGAGACAGCTAACATTTCCTACTTATAGAAGTGCAGCTCCTTCAGAGATGGGACAAAGAGGAGGTCACCAGCCTGCTGAGGCCAAGTTCGATTTGATTTTCCAGTCAACGCTGAGAGACTTTGACCAGGAAGTCAGAGGTCAGCTCATGCTGTGAGCAGGAAATGAATCAAGGAAGAAGGATCGCTCTACTCAATCTCAAAGAAAATCTCCTGGTACTTGTTTTATAGCTGTTATTTATATTCATTATGTCCATTATAATGATGAGCCTTTTGATATTAACAAGCACGTTTTCATTGTCACAGAGGGAAACGTTGTATTTTCTGCGTCTCTTCCTCACAGTAAAGATATTTGTATCGCACTCCTGCAAAGAAGATTCTGCAGGTAAACTGTTGATGGGACAATAAACAAATTTCACTTTGCAAAATGTTCTGCAGGGAGGTTGTGGTTGCTTCTTAGACTACCATGACCTGGATGACTGAGAACCTACGCAGACACATTCTGAAGGAAGGGCTCCACACTTATTGTACTGATTTAACTGAGTTCATTGTCATCTAGCAAATTTTGCTTTAATGTGTCTCTATCGACAACACAAAGCATTTTTTTCATTATTTATAAAACGTAGAAGACTTAAAATATATCTGCAGTGCTCGGTGTAAATTCAGTGATTCAAGCTGCAGTTGGTTGGAGTCCAACAGTCTGCAGTGGCCTCCACAGTCCACCGTCTTCACATCACAAGGACAGTTTCCACATGTCTGTGACGTCTCCTTGCACTTGTACTTATGCCTTGATGAACAAGTAGGTAGAGTTCAAATGTGGGTTTTCAGTGAGTTTATAAGTACAGTTTACTGTTACTGCTGCTGTTTGTGTTTTGTCAGGTTTGTTTCATGAATATTTCTCAGACAGAAGAAGGTGATATTCCAAGGGAGCTGAAAAGGAGAGCCGTCGATGCCTTACATTTGAAGAGCAGAGCAGCTGAAGAAAAGCTGTGACTCCAACGTGAGATGGACGCTGTGATTCATCACCAGCAACACACTGACCTGCATCCATCCATAGATGACACTCAGTTCCACAGCTGTTCCTGTTCACAGCTGCATCCAGTTAGAGAGGAAACTGTATAATGCAATGATGATGTTCCAGTGTCCTGCAGATGGCGTTCTTGCAACGCGTTCAAAGAGCCGACACTTTGATGATGCTGCTCTACTCAACTTACTTTAGCCTGGGTTGCACTCTATATGAGCAGCTTCCACTCTGGTTTCACTGTTAAATACACTTGTTTGATTTCACTTGGAAAAGCTGAAAAATAAATATGTTATTGCAAAATTATTTGTTGGTACATTTCTTGAGGGTCAAATATCTTGTTTGATTTGAGGAATGAACTGTTAAGGTGTTAAAAATGAATCAGGTTAAAATATTTCAATTTTCAATTTCAATTTTATTTATATAGCGCCAAATCACAACAAAAGTCGCCTCAAGGCGCTTCATAGGTACAGAGAAAAACCCAACAATCATATGACCCCCTATGAGCAAGCACTTTGGTGACAGTGGGAAGGAAAAACTCCCTTTTAACAGGAAGAAACCTCCAGCAGAACCAGGCTCAGGGAGGGGCGGGGCCATCTGCTGCGACAGGTTGGGGTGAGAGAAGGAAGACAGGATAAAGACATGCTGTGGAAGAGAGACAGAGATTAATAACAGATATGATTCGATGCAGAGAGGTCTATTAACACATAGTGAGTGAGAAAGGCGACTGGAAATGAAAAACTCAAATGCATCATGGGAATCCCCGGCAGCCTACGTCTATTGCAGCATAACTAAGGGAGGATTCAGGGTCACCTGGTCCAGCCCTAACTATATGCTTTAGCAAAAAGGAAAGTTTTAAGCCTAATCTTGAAAGTAGAGATAGTGTCTGTCTCCTGAATCCAAACTGGAAGCTGGTTCCACAGAAGAGGGGCCTGAAAACTGAAGGCTCTCCCTCCCATTCTACTTTTAAATACTCTAGGAACAACAAGTAAGCCTGCAGAGCGAGAGCGAAGTGCTCTAATAGGGTGATATGGTACTACAAGGTCATTAAGATAAGATGGGGCCTGATTATTTAAGACCTTGTATGTGAGGAGCAGGATTTTGAATTCTGGATTTAACAGGAAGCCAATGAAGGGAAGCCAAAACAGGAGAAATCTGCTCTCTTTCTAGTCCCTGTCAGGACTCTTGCTGCAGCATTTTGGATTAACTGAAGACTAATGGTGATTTAAATCAGTGCAGATGTATAATGTAATGTAACATGTTGATAATGGCTGTAGTGGGCTTGTAATGTAAATGTGATTAAATGTGACATTAATGGTGACGCTGCATAAACCTGATCAAACAGTTCTATTAGTGGGTCTGTGTGATCAGCATCAGTGGGTTAAGGTGAGGCCTTGACTAGTAGAACGTCATGTTGGTGTCTGACAACACATGAGCCAACATCAGACTCCGAGCGCTACGATGCTAAAGATCAGAAGATCCAGGGTGACATCATCGTTACCTGGCAACAGCAGCCCTCATCTGACTTTATTGGAGGATATTTACACCAGCAACACTATTTAGTTTGATATGACGGATTAACAACATGCTGTGATATCCAGTTCATCTGTAATAGATACTGGATCTAATCAGTCAGCAGATATTTGATCAGCTTATTTATAACTATACTAGAAACAAACACAACTGTGTTGGTGATTCATGCAAACTTGCATATCAGCCTTTGAAGGTTTTGTAGTATTGAGAACAAAGAGGTTGTGTTAGGGCTGAAAAGCCCGACTTGTTCTCCTCTGCAGGTCATCAAATGCACCACAGAAGTTTGTATTTGCACAGCCTGTATATGTTTGATGGCTTTATTATTCTCTGTTCAAAGACAATAAATGTGCAAAATGTCTCATGTAGTATCAGCTTCATTTAAAATGACTGCAAACATTTAGAGAACATGTGCTGCTGTTTGTCCTACATTTCAACACTGAATGAACCCTGAAAACGTGATGGCAGGTGGCAGATTGGAGTCCACATGAAATATCGGCTGTATGAAGACTGGAAAATATAGATGATACAAACATGCAGCCAAACATTTGTGGACATGGATAAACTCTCTGATCCAAAAAGCAGGAAGTGACACAGCTAGAAAATGAAAGTGTGTAACAGCTGAAGTCAAATGTAATGCAGAGTTGAATCTGCACTTGGATCCATGTGTGAAAGGTCCACATGTAGGGATCACATGAGTCCTGATGTTTGTCAGTGCAGCTTGATAACTCCATCTACTGTGGGCTACATACCGGGAGTGCAGAATTATTAGGCAAGTTGTATTTTTGAAGAATAATTTTATTATTGAACAACAACCATGTTCTCAATGAACCCAAAAAACTCATTAATATCAAAGCTGAATGTTTTTGGAAGTAGTTTTTAGTTTGTTTTTAGTTTTAGCTATTTTAGGGGGATATCTGTGTGTGCAGGTGACTGTTACTGTGCATAATTATTAGGCAACTTAACAAAAACCAAATATATACCCATTTCAATTATTTATTTTTACCAGTGAAACCAATATAACATCTCCACATTCACAAATATACATTTCTGACATTCAAAAACAAATCAGCGACCAATATAGCCACCTTTCTTTGCAAGGACACTCAAAAGCCTGCCATCCATGGATTCTGTCAGTGTTTTGATCTGTTCACCATCAACATTGCGTGCAGCAGCAACCACAGCCTCCCAGACACTGTTCAGAGAGGTGTACTGGTTTCCCTCCTTGTAAATCTCACATTTGATGATGGACCACAGGTTCTCAATGGGGTTCAGATCAGGTGAACAAGGAGGTCATGTCATTAGTTTTTCTTCTTTTATACCCTTTCTTGCCAGCCACGCTGTGGAGTACTTGGACGCGTGTGATGGAGCATTGTCCTGCATGAAAATCATGTTTTTCTTGAAGGATGCAGACTTCTTCCTGTACCACTGCTTGAAGAAGGTGTCTTCCAGAAACTGGCAGTAGGACTGGGAGTTGAGCTTGACTCCATCCTCAACCCAAAAAGGCCCCACAAGCTCATCTTTGATGATACCAGCCCATAAACCCTCTTTAAGGATGGGTTTATGCAAATTGTGAACAAACATGCTCCATTACGAAGATATCGGATAAAAGGTCGTGAAAACCCCTGGTTCTCCCCAGAGCTGGCAGATATCATTCATGAGCGCAACCTGGCTTGGGCCAAAGCTAGGAAAACAGGCTACCCCAGTGATTGGCTTCTTTTCAGACAAATAAGAAACAAATGTACTTCCTCTATTAAGAAAGCTAAATCAGAATATTATCTGTCTGTCACCACTGAGAACCTAAATAATCCACAGAAGTTCTGGAAAATCATTCTCTCTTTCACTGAGTAAAAACTCCCACGCTCTACCCACCTATGTTCTTAAGGATTCTGTTCCTGTTTATGATAGGAGGGAGATTATTGTTGGAGCTTAGACAGTTCAGGCCAATATTTTACTTAGTTACATCATGCCATATTTAAGTATTTGTCATGATCTTTGAGTTTCTAGTTATAATCTTCATTATTTTATGTTATAATGTAATATACTGTGCTCCATAAATTAATCCTGCTTTGTTAATCTTTTGTGTTGTTGTAAAGTGTTGATAGATGTCGTAAAGGGGGTGTGTATTTTGCCCGCATGTGGGGGGGAGAGGTCAGGTTAGGCTTAAGCAGGACGTGGAGCAACAGTTTTCTGACCGTCGCCGTTTAATGTTGTTTTCGTTGTAGCATAAATGGAAAGTAAACGGAGCTCCCACCGGAGGCATTTGTTTTGTATTTTTTTGGTTGGTACTGAGAATAAATGTTTTGCCCTTTTTTCCTTCGCCTCGTTTTTGCTACCGGAACGCATCCAACTGATTTAACAAGAGCACGAGTCAGAAACTTTACGTCCTGCAGAAGCGGCAAAGAAGGACCGAAGGTTGCCGTTACATTAGTCAGAAAACTGCTCCGAAAGTGAGAGGATTACACACGCGTCATCGGCGCACGGAGTTAATCGGCCCGCGGCGCGGCAAGGAAAAACGGAAAAAGTGCTTTACAAGTGAGGACGTTAAAGAGGATGCTGCTTCAGTCTTCCCGTGTTTCCTGGATCCTTTCGGCAGTAAGAGAGCCCCGCATCTGAAAAGTATGATGCTGTGCCTGCTTTAAGGTTTGTGAAAATTCCTGTAAGGTTAAGAGGTACATGGCTGGTGTAAAGGATTAATTGCATTGAAAGGTTTGTGGCAGCGCAATTAATATGGAACAGCCGGATAAGAGAGTTTCAAAGCCAACCTTTAAAGCACAAGAGGAAAAGCTTCAGCAGCTTAAAGTGACAAGGAAAACCAAGTTGGGTTATCTTACTAGAAAGATAAAAGAGATTGAGGACCTTATGGAAGATGATGGCAATTTTGAGGAAGTGTCTGTTAAATTAGCCACTGACTTCTCAAAAATGTATATTGAGTTTTGTGAAAACAACGATGCAGTTAAAAATCGCTTGACTGAGTCAGAACTTCTTCATGATCAGACACAGTGGTATGAGCCAAAGGCTAGCTATTTGAGAGGTTTTGTGGAAAAAGTCGAGAGATGGTTAAAAAGAGTGGAAATGCAAGTAGATGAAGCAAGAATGATTGATGCTGAAGTAGAGCCTGCAGACAGTGCTTCAGCGATGTCGTGCAGACACAGTAAAGCCCATCGAAGCAGCCGCACCTCTTCTGCTGTGTCTTCGACCACATATTCGGCCAGGCTAAAGATTGAGGCAGAAAGGGCTGCTCTTGTAGCGCGTGCTGAAGCCTTAAAGCAAAAGATGGAGATTGACAGACAAGAAGCTGTTCTTAAGGCAAAAAGGGAGGAATGGGAGTTGCAAACAGCTATTGCTGCAGCTAGCGCAAAGCTTGACGTGCTGACTGTGAAGGAGCCAGCCCATAACACTTCTGCTGACTTGGTTAACGAAATGGCTGCCTGCCAAAGAGCTCCGGGACAGAATATTGGGGCCAGTTTTGGTTTCGTTCAGCCAGAACATGGAGACGTTTGTCAAAAGTGTGAGTCGGAAGTAATGCAGTGCTCAGAAAGGAGTAGCAGGCTTCCTCATCCATTGAGTAAGAAGGGTAATAGCCAGTCTATTACTAGTCAAAGCAGGATGGCTGATGTTAAAGACTTGTTGAATGTCATGAAGCGACAAAACGAGATTACAGAGCTCCTAGTAAAACAACAGAAAGCATCCACTCTCCCTCCCTTGGATGTTCCAGTGTTCAGTGGGGATCCACTGGAGTTTGGGTTTTTTATGAAAACATTTGAGCATGGGATTGAGGAAAGGACAGACAGCAATAGAGATAGGTTGCGCTTCCTGGAGCAGTTCACCCAAGGGAGACCCAAGGTTCTTGTTCGTAGCTGTTCGCACATGCATCCTGACAGGGGCTACACTGAAGCCAAGAGGCTCCTGCGTAAGCATTTTGGGGATGAATATACTATTGCCTCAGCCTACATTGAAAGAGCTCTAAAATGGCCTGTAATCAAGCCAGAGGATGGTGATGCACTGACGGAGTTTGCTATGTTCCTCACTACTTGCTGTAACACAGTAGACAGCATGGAGTACATTGAGGAGATGGATAGCCCTACTAATATGAGAACTGTCATCTCCAAGCTTCCTTTTAAATTAAGGGAAAGGTGGAGGGGTTTCGCCTGTGACATTCAAGAACGCACAGCAATGAGAGCTAGATTCGCTGATCTGGTCAGTTTTGTAGAAAAGCAGGCAAAGATTGCTTCTCACCCATTGTTTGGTAACATTCAGGACACCACTTTGTCAAGTGACAAGGGCAAACCAAATGTACGCAGAGAGAATGCTCTGAAATTCAAGGAGAGGGAAAGCATCTTTGCTACTAATACGGCACCTGTGTCAAACAGTGCTGAGCAGACAAAGAGGGAAAAGGAAAATGTAGGCTCTGCAGGTGGAAGACAGTGTCTTTTCTGTCATAAGGGAGGGCATAACCTCAATAGCTGCAGACTCCTCAAGCAAAAGCCCCACAGAGAAAAGCTTGATTTCCTCAAATCAAAGAGTTTGTGTTTTGGTTGCCTGTCACAGGGGCATTTGAGTAAGGGTTGCCAGCAAAGACACACGTGTGAGACTTGTTCTCAGAAACATCCCACCATTCTGCATAAGGAGCAGTACTCTCCTCCTGATAGTGACGCTAAAAGTATCAGGGAACCTGCAGCAAGTTTTTCTCCAGCAGCAGGCAGTGAAACATGCGGTTGTACCGGGGCTGGCGAAGCAGTCTGTGCGCTTTCAATTGTGCCTGTGAAGGTCAGATGTTCAAGGAGCAACGCAACAGTTGAATCGTATGCATTCCTAGACCCAGGAAGCACTGGAACCTTCTGTACAGACGAGTTGATGAGGGATTTACACGTCACAGGAAAAAGGTCCAACATTCTGCTACGCACCATGGGAAAAGAAGCGACAATCAGTACTCATGTCATTATGGGTCTCGAGGTCAGTGGTTTGGATGAGGACAACTTTTTGAAGATTCCCCAGGTTTTCACACAGGCAGAGATTCCAGTAACAAAGGAGAACATTCCACAACAGAGCGATGTGGACAGATGGCCCTATTTGAAGGAGGTTCAGCTCAAGCAGATTAATGGAAAAATTGGTATGTTAATAGGAACGAATGTACCAAAGGCGCTTGAGCCCTGGAAGGTTATTAACAGTGAGGGCAACGGCCCATATGCTGTAAAAACTGCACTAGGCTGGACGATTAATGGACCTCTGCTAAGAGAAGAGGGTATTGCTCAAGGAGCTGTTGAGTGGCCACCGGTGATGGTGAACAGGATATCGGTGACAAAGCTAGAGGAGCTCTCACAGCAGCAAATGAAGTATGACTTCCCTGAGCATGAGTCGTCCGAGAAAATGGAAATGTCAGCCAGAGACAGACAATTTATGGAGTCTGTGTCACTGTCAGTGAAGCAGGTTCACGGACACTACACCATTGGCCTTCCTTTAAAGAACAAGGAGGCTGCATTTCCAAACAACCGAGTTGTGGCGGTACAAAGAGCAGAAGGCCTGAAACGGAGGCTGTTAAGAGACAGCGAGTTTCATCAAGAGTACACAAAGTTCATGACAGAGACACTGGACAGGGGCTATGCCGAAGAAGTTCCCGTGGCAGAAACTTCTAAAAGTGGTAGCAGAATAGGGTATCTCCCACATCATGGGGTCTACCACCCAACCAAGCACAAGTTGAGAGTGGTATTTGACTGTGCATCCACGTATCAAGGCATGTCACTGAACTCACAGCTGTTGCAGGGGCCAGACTTAACCAATTCCCTTATAGGTGTTTTGATCAGGTTCAGGCAGGAGCCAGTTGCCTTCATGTCTGATATTGAAGGCATGTTTCATCAAGTCAGGGTTCCCGCTGAAGATGCTGATCTGTTGAGATTCTTGTGGTGGCCACAGGGAGATCTTGGTAAAGGCCTCAAGGAATACAGAATGGTAGTTCACTTGTTCGGTGCAACTTCTTCACCAAGCTGTGCATGCTACGCGCTGCAAAGGTGTGCTGAGGACAATCAGGCGAGGTTCAACCATATTGCAACGAACACTGTTCTAAGGAACTTTTATGTGGACGATTGCCTGAAATCTGTTGGCACTGAAGAGCAGGCAATCTCACTGATTCAGGACCTCAGGGCTTTATGCGCTGCAGGAGGTTTCAAGCTCACTAAGTGGATTTCCAACAGCAGAGCGGTGCTTGCATCTATACCTGAGGATGACAGGGCCAAAGAAGTCAAGGAGCTCGATCTTGAAAGGGACTGCCTCCCTATTGAAAGGGCTTTAGGGGTTCAGTGGTGTGTGGAGTCTGACACGCTGAAATTCAGAGTTCTGGTTGAGAGCAAACCACTCACAAGGCGAGGACTGCTTTCAATGGTAAGCACTATATATGACCCGCTTGGGATCTTATCCCCTCTGATCTTGCCAGTGAAGCACATCCTGCAAGAGCTAAGCAGAACAAAGCATGCATGGGATGATAGCATGCCAGAAGCTCTGTCTCTGCAGTGGCATCAATGGGTCGGCAGTTTGCACCACTTAGCTCGGTTTGAGGTAGACAGATGTGTGAGACCAGTCAACCTTGGCAAGATCACTTCAGCTCGACTTCACCACTTTGCCGACGCAAGTGAAAGGGGGTATGGCATAGCCACATACCTGGTTTCAAAAAACAATCTGAACCAGCCACATAGTGCTTTCATTATTGGTAAAGCCAGGGTTACACCATTGAAGCCAGTTACCATACCACGACTCGAGCTTACTGCTGCAGTGGTGGCAGCAAAGATGGACAGGATGGTAAGAGCCGAACTGGAGTTGGAGCTGGACGAGTCTGTCTTTTGGACGGACAGCACGTCGGTGATTAAGTACCTCAAGAATGAAACAGCGAGGTTTCGTACGTTCGTTGCCAATCGAATCGCTGCCATTAAGGATAGATCAGCTGTCTCTCAGTGGAGATATGTGAACACCTCGGCCAATCCTGCAGACTTTGCTTCCAGAGGGCTCAGTGTTGGTGCCTTTCTCAAGGCAAAGACATGGATCACGGGTCCAGATTTCATCACAAAACCAGAAATGGAGTGGCCAGAAATGCCAGACAGTGTATGCCAGCCGATCTGTAATGACCCAGAAGTCAAAGAAGCATCAGTATATGCTCTTATGGTTGAAGAAGGTGCAGACGCCACCACTCAGCTCATTCATCATTACTCAAGCTGGCATCGGGTTAAAAGAGCCGTTGCATGGATCCTGAGATTAAAAGGTGTGCTGAAGCTTCTCGCTCAAAAGAGGAAGGATTTAGAAGCGAATCTCTATGATGGAAGGCTGGAGCAGGAGAAGCAAATGACACACCTCAAAGCTAACCTTCCCATCTTGCCACTTTCTGTGAGTGACATGGTTGAGGCCGAAGTAGAGATCGTGCGCTTCAGTCAAGGGCAGCGGTTTGGCGAAGAGATTGCCAAGCTGCAACAAGGAAAGACAGTGTCAAAGGATAGCCCTCTTTGTCAGTTGTCGCCAGTTGTACAAGATGGCATTCTGAGAGTGGGCGGCAGACTGAGCAGATCTAGCATGCAAGAGGAGATAAAACACCCTGCAATCTTGGCTAAGGATCAGCATATAGCCACTCTCATTCTCAGATCTGCTCACGAGGATCTTGGACATGGTGGCAGGAATCATGTCTTATCAAAGGTACGGCAGAAGTACTGGATACTAAGATCCCATGCTGCTGTCCGGAAGATTTTGTCCCAGTGTGTTGTCTGCAGACGGCATCACGGGAAAGCAGCAAGTCAGATCATGGCAGATCTTCCTGCTGAAAGGCTCATACCCGATGAGCCACCGTTCACGAGTGTCGGTGTGGACTACTTTGGTCCTTTCGAAGTCAAAAGGGGTAGGTCAATGATCAAAAGGTATGGCGTAGTTTTTACCTGCTTGACGGTGAGGGCTGTGCATATTGAACTGGCAAATTCATTGGACACGGACTCTTGTATTCATGCATTGCGGAGGTTCATTGCTAGGAGGGGACAGGTTCAGTTGATGCGTTCTGACAATGGAACGAACTTTGTAAGTGCAGAGAGGGAGCTGCGGGAAGCAGTGCGTGCTTTGGATAATGCAAAGATTCAAGAAGCCTTGTTGGTTAAAGGCATCACATGGATATTCAACCCCCCAGCTGCCTCGCATTTTGGAGGAGTTTGGGAGCGGCAGATACGGTCAATACGCAAAGTGCTCAGCTCCGTTGTTGAGCAGCAGGTCCTTGATGAGGAGGGTCTGCACACACTGCTGTGTGAGGTAGAGGTGATTATCAATAGCCGCCCTATCTCAAGAGTCTCTACCGACCCGAATGACCTGGAGGCCTTGACGCCAAACCATTTGCTTTTGATGAAAGCCAGAACTCCGCTACCTCCTGGAGTATTCAGCAGGAGCGACTTGTACTCGAGGCGTAGATGGCGTCAAGTCCAGTACTTGGCGGATTTGTTTTGGAGACGGTGGATTAAGGAGTATCTGCCGGACTTGCAAAGGAGACAAAAGTGGGCCCTTCCACAAAGAAATATCAGTCAAGGTGATATTGTCCTCATCGTGGATGACTCCGCTCCAAGAAATTCATGGCTAATGGGTCGAGTGATTCAGACGTTGGAGGATGCCAAAGGTCGGGTTCGTCAAGCCAAGGTGAAAACCAGCAAGAACATTCTCCTACGACCTGTGGCGAAACTTTGTGTGCTGCTAGAGTGTGATATGTAGCGCCCCTTCTACATATCACTCTAGAGACAGCGGTAAAGGCTGGTCTCCTACGGTGGGTCATGTGCTTGAACCTCTGACTCCATTCCCTAATCCCCCCAAAACACACACACATGCACGCATCCATGAAGATATGTTCCAGCTTAAGAAGAGTTCCTGCTGTAACAAGGCGGAGCGAAGTTTCTGTTGGAATAAGGACATTAATGTGCCATATGGGAAGTTCAAGTACTTTGTATATTTGCCTGTTCGTTATCTGGAAAGTTTGGTGTTCTGAACAATATATACGTATAAGAGTAATTGTTTTGTGGCTTACAAGAACAATTAGGGGCCAGGATGTTGGAGCTTAGACAGTTCAGGCCAATATTTTACTTAGTTACATCATGCCATATTTAAGTATTTGTCATGATCTTTGAGTTTCTAGTTATAATCTTCATTATTTTATGTTATAATGTAATATACTGTGCTCCATAAATTAATCCTGCTTTGTTAATCTTTTGTGTTGTTGTAAAGTGTTGATAGATGTCGTAAAGGGGGTGTGTATTTTGCCCGCATGTGGGGGGGAGAGGTCAGGTTAGGCTTAAGCAGGACGTGGAGCAACAGTTTTCTGACCGTCGCCGTTTAATGTTGTTTTCGTTGTAGCATAAATGGAAAGTAAACGGAGCTCCCACCGGAGGCATTTGTTTTGTATTTTTTTGGTTGGTACTGAGAATAAATGTTTTGCCCTTTTTTCCTTCGCCTCGTTTTTGCTACCGGAACGCATCCAACTGATTTAACAAGAGCACGAGTCAGAAACTTTACGTCCTGCAGAAGCGGCAAAGAAGGACCGAAGGTTGCCGTTACAATTATGAATTGCTTTAACAAGCACTTTATATCTTCTGGCTCTTTGTTTAAATCTCTAAACCCAGTCTCTGTAGAATCTGGCACAAACCCTCCGGTGTACACTGGTCAGCCATTTAACTTTGTTCCTTTCTCTGTGCAGGAGGTCTGTAAAGCTCTCAAACTGTTAGATCCTAGAAAATCTCCAGGGCCCGACTTGCTAGATCCTTACTTTTTGAAACTGGCAGCTGATTTTGTGGCAGAGCCTCTCACAACACTTTTCAACCTCACACTCGATACGAGTGAAATTCCCTCAGTATGGAAATCTGCTTTTGTTATTCCGCTATTAAAAGGGGGCGACCCAGCAGTGTTAACTAATTACAGACCAATATCTAATCTATCTGTGCTGGCCAGAGTTCTTGAAGCTCTTGTGTGTGAGCAGTTAAAGGAGTTTTTACATACCAATGCCATTTTATCTGAATATCAATCAGGCTTTAGGAAGAATCACAGTACTATCACAGCTGCAATTAGAGTGGTAAATGATATTACTATTGCACTTGATTAAAAACAACACTGTGCATCCCTTTTTATTGATTTGTCAAAAGCATTTGACACTGTTGATCATTGTATTTTAAAACTTAGACTTTTCCAGTCAGGACTCTCTGAGAGAGCAGTGGCATGGTTCTCAAACTACCTCAGTAACAGGTCTCAGTGCATAAAATCTGATGGTTTATGTTCTAACTTTCTTACAGTGCACAATGGAGTGCCACAGGGTTCTGTATTAGGTCCACTTCTATTTATTATTTACATAAACAATCTTGGTCTAAATGTGCCAGATGCAAACTTGCACTTCTATGCTGATGATACAGTTATTTACAGCTGTGGTTCAACTCTTGTCCAAGACATTGACTCTTTGCAGAAAGCCTTTTTTGCTGTCCAGCACTCATTACTTCAGCTGAAACGTGTTCTCAACGCAGACAAAACAAAGCTCATGCTGTTTTCTAAATCAAGGAATTTGGCCCAAATAATCCCAACGGTAACCACTCTTGAAGGTAATAAAATAGAGTTGGTTCACACCTATAAATATCTGGGAATCTTAATTGATGACTCGTTCACCTTCAAACCACATGTAGAGAATCTTGTGAAAAACCTGAAGTTAAAACTGAGATTTTATTTTCAAAATAAGCTAAGTTAATACAAAGAAGCGGCTTGTTGCTGCAACATTCTTGCCTGTGCAGGATTATGGTGATATTCTATATATGAATGCTTCTGCTCAATGTCTTCGAATGGTTGATTCTGTGTATCATGCTTCTTTGAGGTTCATCACTAACCGTAAATTTCAGACTCACCACTGTGAGTTATACTCTCAGGTTGGATGGCCTGCTTTGGTAAGTCGAAGGAACTCTCATTTATACAGTTTTATGTTATTATGCAGAGCAGAGCAGATCTGAGCTGCCAGCTGTAAATGCAGTGAGGACGCCCCCTGCTGTTTAATGATCAGTACAACAGTGTGACAACAGCTCCCTGATTCTCTGATGTCACAAACTAAACTCTGTGTTTTCCACAAATACATGTGTTTCTGTCAAGTTGTTCTAATGTTGTCAGTGTGAGCTTTATCCTGCTGCTCCTCTCGGGGTGACTCAGTAAACTGGTTGTGGGACAGTAACATGTCACTGACATGATCCACATGTTGTTGTCTTTCTAATCAGTGAGTGCAGAGGATGTTGGAGACACTGAACTCAGACACAGTGTAGAAATATTCAATCCAACTTCGACTCTTCAGTGTTTCTGAGTCCAGTCCTGAAACGTGATCTTCTTCCATCTGATCGATGCCTCGGATTCTTCATGTGTTCACACTGGAAATATTTCTGATGATTCAGAAATGTATCCTTTCATGTTGGACTTTGTTTAAATTCTCCATATTCTGTTCTTCCATATTAAATCATCTCCTGCTTTATGCACTTTTTTGTCAATTCTCAATAAAAATTCTGCTTCATTCAGTCACTTTGCTCAGAGTGTCTTCACTGGATCATCAGCTGATTTTCTCTGTTTCTCTTTGTTCCTCAAACACTTTCAATTTATTGTTTGCACCAGAGAGACAGGAACATGCCTGTTAAACCATTTTAACATTTAACACAAAGAAGTAACTGTAACAACCAGTAGTAACGACAATATAGTTATGTATTTACACAGCATGCTTTATTTGGATGTGTGTGACTGTCCTGTTCCTCCATATTCATCACTGACTGTTCACCTGAATAACTTTGATTGTTATTTGGTGTCAGCACTAAACACTCATCATGACAACAGCAGCATATCCTCTAGGGATGCACCGATACCGATACGGGTATCGGGTATCGGGGCCGATACTGTAAAATGTGTGCGTACTCGTACTCGTAAAAGTTAACCGATACCATGAACCGATACTAATGTAGCCCGGATGGGAATTTGGGAGTAGATACTCATAATTCCCATGGACTTGAACGCCACATAAGGTGTTCACAGTTCACAGAAGAGAACGGCATGGAGAGATGCACGAGGTTAGCTGAACCAAAGTGAGAGACTCGGCTAGTTTTACTGAGGTTAACTAGCACAAAAGAGTGTGTGACTAGAAAGCTAACCGTGCGAGAGCTTCGCAACAGAGTGTGGGTGAAGTGACTTTTTGTTTCAACGGTCGCACCACCGTGGAAAACTGTGTTTCCAGCCATGACCGCCGAGGCTAAAGGCTAGCCCGGACTGCTTGGCTGCGCCACGGAGGCAGCTGCTATGGACTGTCGGAGAGCTGGACAGTGACTGGCTAATGCGCTGTAGCAGAGACAGCATCGGGTCCGCAGGGAGTGGATTTAGTGTGGGACTGGTGAACGGCGACCTACCGAGCAACGGAACTGTAAGTCAGACTTTTGTGCTCTTACTGGGGAGAAGAGGATTTTTCTCCATCGTCCGGCGTGAGCAGCAAACAGGCCTGCAACAAGTGTGAATGTGAGTGTGTGTGGGGCCCATGTGTGAATATTGTGTGTTTAGTGGATTTATATAACGTGTTTTGGAGTGTATATTAGTGAGTCACTTACCAAAAGGTGATAACATAAGTTGGGTTGTTTAATATAATTTGAAAGGGAATTATTTCATTTATACAGTGTATTTCATTTTAAGGAATTGGAATATCATTTGAGTTTAAAAAAGGGATGTGTTGTACAGTATTTGTCTCTGCCCTTACGTTCAGTAAACGTTTCGTTTGTGTTAAAGAGTTGTCTGGGGTCGTTTCTTTACTACTGGTTAAGTTTAACGTGTGTGTGGTAGAAGTATCGGTTTTTGTACTCGGTATCGGCAAGTACTCAGATCCAAGTATCGGTATCGTATCGGTTTGAAAAAATTGGTATTGTTGCATCCCTAATATCCTCACATGTTATTATGAACGTGTGCACTGTGTTATATGTTTTTCTTCCAGATTATAGGGTGAAACATTTGAGGCCTGTCTGAACACTCAGTGTTCACGCTGTGTGAAGCCTGCAGGTAGAAATACACCAGTCAGCTCAAAAAACATCCAAAACCTGCATTTGTAACCAGAGTGAGATCCACGAGTATCGATGATGATAAATGATGGAAAAAATACAGACAGGCTCTCTGATTGGTTCTTATTGTAAAGCATTCAGCTCCATCTTGGTTCATTTTTCCAGCCGTGACTCACACAGGAGGAGCATGTAGGAAGTGTTAGGGAGGAGCTGCTGTCTCCGTCTCCATTATGCTCCATGAACAGAGACGTGTGGATTCTGAGCTCCATCAGCCACATCACTGCTCTAGAATACCCTCTGTTCAGGCCAGCAGCTCCTCCAGCAGGTGCTTCACCTGTGACTCTTCAGGTGAGACCAGACATGATGTAGCTCAGTGTTTGATTCTTACTTCACCCTCTTCAGTGACATCACAGAATCTCGTTCTGGTTTATTACAACTCAGTCTGGTTTACGATTGTAGAGGAGAAGAAGAAAAGTCAGACATCAGATGTGATCGTGTACGAGAAAAACATCATAGCTCTGATCACACACTCAGATGGAAGCAGACCTGAAAATGCTTTTAAAGCTCTTGAAGATGCAAAAATTAAATGTGCCAAAAATAAGAAGAATCAGCCAGTTTACTTCCTGTTTGATAACTGCCAGCATGAAGACCGAAGAGAGAAAAATGCAGTTTTTAGAAATTTATGTGAAATTACACAGACAAACATGGATCAACTGACAGACTTCTTGGGAAAATCTAATCCTCAAAAACTGATGACAACAGTTGAAGTGTTAAATGAACGAATCAGACTGAAAGCCTGCATCCAAAACCTGCAAGACAGAATCAAGCTGGCTGAAGTGAAACAGAGAGAAATCAGAAACATGAAAGAAGCACTGAAACAGACAGGAAATAGAATAGAAATCAAGAAAATATTTCAGAAACTCTTGAAAATGAAATGAAACAAGTGACAATTCCCAGTTCAGTTGGGAGATCCCTCCCCTGCTGTCAAACAAGTAAAGAAGCATCAGGCAGCTGTGTAGATGCTTTTCCCCGATACTCTCTATACTACATGTTCAGATGTACACCACATGTTTGTATGTTGTTGCTAACAGATGGCACATTACTATTAAAAACACTGATTACTTTTTGATTACTGATCAGCACTGACATCTCTACTCAGAGAGAAGTCAGTTTCACAATGTTTTCATGCTAAGGAGAAGTGCCTCAGTGTTTGTGTCAGGAAGAGCAGTTTTATATATCTGAATTCAAATCTGTACCAAATACAACATGTGGCTGCATCTGTTTGTCACGGTCCTGGGTCATGTGACCCAACATTTTGAGTTTATTGCTGGATTTGTGATTTCTAAGGTATGTTTAAAGGATGTTAAGTTTTAGTATTGTTAACAAGTTGCCTTCAAGTCTAGTTTAGGTTATTCTCTGTATTCTTAGTTATGAGTCTGTTCTAGTATATTACATAGTCTGTCTTGTGTCTCTGTGTTTCTGTAACATCATTCAGAACTTAATAACAAGCTGACATTTTCCTCCTGACACCAACGATCAGCTCGACAGACCCTCATTCTACCTGCATACACTCTGCTCACCTGTCAGCTGGTTAACACCTGCTGCTGATTGAGGAAACACACAGGTTACCTGGTGATAGTTTAATGTGGGCAGCTGCTTTTCAGTATACCACCATCACAATATTGTGCACAAAATAAGTAAATGTAGTTTGTTTCCTGAGCTTAGAGCTGCTGGGACTTGTTTCCCTCAGAGTGACTGACCCGAGTCGAAGATGATAAACAGGATTTAAAATGAGGAGCGATGGACACTGAGCAGCAGATCAGCCTACAAGAAACACATGATTTCATCCAGGTTCCTTAAACCTGTATCCAATCTGACTCATCTAATGCCAAGTGCTTTATTTATCAGTGTGAGATGTGTACTAGTACGTTTCTTTGAGACAATCATTGTACTTGATTAATTATTATTTATTAATTTATAATTTATTAATTAATTAATTATGATTGATTAAGGTAAAGATGAGAAGTATATTTATTGTTTGAGGTGTCTGTAATGAACTCTCATTCTCAGGATTAAATTTAATTAAATTTAATTAATTTAATTTAATTTTATATTTATTTAAATTTAATTAAAATTAAATTCTTGGCACCCTGAACTAATTTATTATTTTAAACTATAATAAAACATTACAAATACAAAGTGGTGACGTTTGATATTGACCAGAACACCTGAGATTGATTTTTTAAGATGATTCATTTTTCACAATATCCATCAACTGTCTGCGACCATCACCAGTTAATCTGAGTTAAATAAAATAATTGTTGTGTGAAGAACATAATGATATGTAACTGCATTTGCACCGGCACAAACTGGAAAGCTTTGTTTGCCAAGGTCTTTAATCAAATATCAGATACACTGACAAACGGAGACAAACGTTCAATGAAAATGAGGAATCTGCAGAGCCGACATCTGGAACACAGAGAGTGAGAAACATGAACAAATGGAACCAGTTCACATAAAAACCAGTTAACATGGAACACTGGTTTGTCAGGTGCGGCAGCTTTTTACTAGTTGATAATTCACTGACAACCAAAACTAAATGAATACTGGCACAAACTGACTCTGAGGCTGTTTCTCAATATGTGGACTTGTGATAATGTCATTCACCCTCAACTTCCTCACCATTTATGTGGAGGCGTGGCCGTGTTGTTTTCTTGGCTCTTCTGTAGTCTACAACCATCTCCTTTGTTTCGACAGTGTTCAGAACCAGCTCGTTGTTTCCACACCATCTGATTAGATGTTGGACGTCCTCTCTGTAGTGAGACTTGTTGTTGTCTGATATCCTTCCCACTATTGTAGTGTCATCACCAAACTTCACTATGGTGTGAAAAGAGGACTGGAGGGGTTTGCAGTCGTGTGTGAATAGAGTGAAAAGAGCTGGACTGAGAACGCAGCCCTGTGGTACTCCTGTGTTAATGGTGACAGCAGGTGATGTAAGGCTGCCCACCCTGACCTTCTGTGGCCTGTTTGTGAGGAAATCCAAGATCCATGAGCAGAATGTGGTGGTTAGTCCCAGGTCATTCAGCTTGTTTACAAGTTTGTACGGCACAATGGTGTTAAACGCTGAGCTGAAGTCTACAGATAGCATCCAAACATATGTACTGGGATGCTCCAGATGAGTGAGGCTGGTGTGAAGTGTGACTGAGACTGCATCCTCTGTTGATCTGTTCCTGCAGTAAGCAAACTGTAGGCTGTCCAGGTCAGGAGGGATGTTGGCCTTGACATGTGAAAGAACGAGTGTCTCAAAAGGCTTCATGATCATTGGTGTCAGAGCGACCGGGCGACAGTCATTCAGACATTTTACTGACTGTCTTTTGGGCACAGGAATGATGGTAGTAGATGTGAGGCATGTTGGCACTGCAGCCTGCTGCAGACACAGATTGAAGATGTTGGTGAACACCCCGCCAGTTGGTCGGCACATGACTTCAGCGAGCGTCCTGAACCCTGTCTGGTCCTTTCATGATCTGTTCTTGTTTAAACAGCTGACTCTTGTTGAGATGAAATTATTTGAAGTGCCTCAATTCTCTGCTTTATATGAACTAAAATGACACGTAACCATATATTGTAGTATTAAGTGGACACGGCCCTGAAAATAAAGGCATTAGACTGTGTGTCCTTGGAGGTAGAAGGATGTAGACTCTCGCTTGCCTGGGAGAAAGTAGATAACAGGGGAGCATCTTCTAGTGGAAAGTTACTGAGACACTGTTGTTTAGACTAGAATGAGAGAGCTGGTAAAACAAACTGTTAGGGGTGTGTCACCATGTTGAGATCAGCGGCACCGTGTCATGCAGGACGCATCTCCCTTCTAGAAATAATTTGGTGAGAGAATAAAGTGTGAAATGGTCGACTGAGCAGTGTTTTGTCTTCCATCGGATGAAGAATCAAAAAAACTCAGTGAAGTGTTGATATTTAACACTCTTGCATTTAAGAGGAAACATTTCAGCGGGTGTTAATATGTGGAGATCCTGAATGCTGCTCTAAAAATGATCAGATTATGTTCAATATTTGTTCTCTTCCAAACCCCTGCTGTCTATTGTCAGCTTGATTGTCTACTCAAATAAAAATCAAAGTCTTCTAACATCTGTTTGTTTTTATTCAGGCACACATGTGTAACAGGGTTTCTATGCTATTATTGCCACAAATGTCAGTGCAATGGGGGAAACAGCGCCCCCTGTTGGTGCGGCCGGTTAGTTGAGGCTGGCAGCAGAAATGACTGTCAGTCTGCTGAAGCTCCACCAGAGTGTGCTATGCGGAGTGGTGAAGCCATTAGTACTGACCCCACACTGTTATATTTCCACTCAGGAAATAAATCTGCACAGATTCTTGCGTTGTTTAAAAATACAACAACGCAGAGCTGAGGAGTTTATTTGGGCCTGTTACAGTCGGGTGAAGCACAAACTGGTTACACATGTGACCATTTTTTGTGTGAACCTTTGAAGTAGCGACTAGTGTAACTGAATATTGAGAAAAAGCCGCGTCAGTAAATCCAGAAGCTTTTTACTATCTAAAGAAGTCTTTGTGCTGCTGCAGACGTCAGTAAATCTGACCCTAAATGTTTCTTTAAAACTCAAAGCTGATGTGTTTGAAGCACAGAGGAGACGCCTGCTGGAGCAGCTGGAGTCCTGCAGACACTCTTCACTACACAAACACCTCCTACAACATCCACTCTTTCCACTCTGACTGCTGTGTTTGTGGAAACACTCCAACACACACCGCTGCACATATGAACATGTGTGTGAAGCAGAGCTGACATTAAACATGATGGAGGATTTATTCACAAACACACAACAACATTTACACACACATTACCTCTGCAGGACGACACACGCCTGATTTAATGATTTTAATTTACTGCTGTTTCTGTACAAAGCAACACTTTGTTTCTATTCTGAGTTACTTTGTTTGTTGGATTTCAGTCGGTTTCTGCTTTAATTCATGTTAGAATCAACTGTTTCACTTCCTGTTTGCTGAAGTGGATTTTCAGCTGTTTCCAAACCAAAAGCTTGTTTTAAAGAGACAGTTTCACTGGGATTGAGGGAACGACGTGTTTGCAGTTTCTATCCAACAACATCAAGCAGTTAAAGAGTTCATGTTATTAACAGCTCAGCGCTCTGCAGCAGACACAGGCTGGACTTTAAAATCAATGGGACCGTCTGCAGACCAGGTCCAGCAGGTCTTCCACAGATCCTGTTAGAAAAATCTGCTTTTCATTTGCTGCAGCCATAGAAGCTGATGAAGATTAAAATATCTCCATCATCTCAAAGAAAAACTGGTTTGCAGGCTGAGCACAAGGAGAAGGAAACTCCAAACTAGTCCAGTCATTTCCAGTGTGCAGGATTATTGATGGTCCTACTGGGAGCAGCACCAGTTTAAATGTTCCACATGTTTTATAGGATAAAGGAATTCCTCTGGGTCAGTGGAAGAGAAGGCTGCAGATGAAGCTGCTTACAGCTCAGATACCAAACACATGGACTCAATCATTAGATAGATTTAGATTCTATTAGCTGAAACTTTATTTATCCCTCGGGTGGGTTACTCTGGGAGATTCAGTTTCCACAGCAGCCACAGAAGAATGTGAGCGAGAGACTTATAAATACATATAACAGGGATAAATCTGTGAATCATTCACAGAGAGCTCGGACCAGAGTCTAGATTTGCAGGAGCAGTTTGTAACTGAATCCTTCAAATAAAAGACGAGTGTGACAACATCAAGCACTCCAGTCTGTTGGTTTATGGGAAGTAGAAGACACAGAAATATACACACAGTTTCCAGAGCACATCAATTTATGACTCACAATCCAAGGATAGACAAAAACAGAAATAAATCTGTCTCCCGTCCACTTCAGATTTAGTTTGATCCTGATCTGTGTCAGCAACAAGTTCTCCCTGAAGGAACTGATCCAGGCTAACCTTCAGCTGCAGCTCTGATCAATACAGTTTCACTCATTTCTAATATCTCAGTATAATTCAAATTGATCCAGTTTATTGTTGAATATTATTGTTGTTTATTCCAAACGAACAGGGACCAAACCAGTCAGAAGTGAGGAATTAAGGGAAATTCTCTGTTATTTTCTCCATGATATAACTGCACACTCTCTGTATGCTGATGTAAAGCTGAGGACCAAAGAGTTTCATTACAGTTAAATGTGGCTGCTCTGTTTATCTGTTCATCACAATAAAAGCTGAAACTTGAAGCTTTGCTGAGCACCAAAGTCTTTGGACTGTCACTGATATCAGTGCTGTTATTCAACTTATTTACTGTTTTACAGGAAAATGTATTGAACATGTTAAAGAGCTAAAGCCTGACGTCACAGATGAAGCAAACAATCAGTCCAGACTGAGTTCTTCATCGTTGGTACCATTGCTTTGTTTTTAGGCAGCAGCAGTGAAACCTGAAAAAAACAAAGTGTAAATGTTGATGAAGTTTAAACTTTGCCAGCACGTCTCCTCTGCCTGCAAACGATGCAGAGAGATGTTAGTGAAGTTTAGACCTTTGACCCACAGGAAGGTTTTTAAAGACACAATGATCAGGTTAGTGAAGGTGAGCATGATAAACTGAGCTGATCAGTCATTGTTCAGGTTTTTGTCAAACATGTAATCGGACTGATTTGTGTTTGTGTTGGATTGAAACATTTGTGAGTCCTCAGAGGTCACAGTGTGACACACTTGCATCCACTTCCTGTTTGTGTTCAACACGTCACACAGACCTGCAGCTGCCTTACAAATAAGCTTTACTGTGTTCAGGATGATGTCAGCAGGTTACAGGAGAATCCGTCAGTCTGTAACTGTTGGAGGATCAACATCAGAGTCTGAGATTAATGACATGAAAGTGCTGACAGGTGATCTGCCAGCAGGTGTGAACAGGTGAACCTGTGAGCTTCAGATTTCTGTGTTTTCATCACTCGAGTCTGTTTAAAAAGCTGAAACTCTGATTTATTGCTGCAGTAAAACTCTGAGTATTAAAGTAAAGACGAGCTGCTTGAAGAACAGCTTGAGCTCATATTAATATTATACTGTGTACACAGTATAATATTAATATGAGCTGTGCTTCTTATTAATATGAAGCACAGGTCATATCAATAAGAGTGCAGCCTCTACATGTGCACATATGTGATCAAGTCTTATGTGTTCAGTGTGAACGAGCACAGATACTGAATGCTTTCTTTCCTACATCCTGCTCACTGAGCAGTGATGATGCATATTTGGAATAAGTGCACATCTAAAGGGCACAAACAGTGAAGCTGTGAACTCTGCAGTCACTCCATCATCTAAAGACACTGTGGATGTGACACAGAGAGGAAACTCAGCTTTTCTTCCTGCTCTTTCTCTCGCTTCACTGTCCTGTTAAACTTTGGAAGCACAAATCAAAGACAGTCAGAGGAACTCAGCCAGACCAGCTGCTGCTCCATCTACAGGTGGAGAGCACCACCCACGTGTCTGTAGGAGAACCAGAGTCACAAAGTAACAGAGTGAAGAGCAGCAGATGAAGGACAGAGGACACAAAAAGGAAGCAAAGAAGGAAACAAGGTCCATCTGTGTCCTTTCAAACAAGCATCAAGGTTTCATATCTAATAAATATAAAGCTGTGACCTCGAACCAGCTGGAAACACACAGTTCATATAGAAGTGATTTTATCACAATATATATCAGGAAATCATTCAGTCTTCATGGATCCACATTGATGACATGGCACAGTTACATCCTGGTGTCACTGATGTGTCGGGTTCCTGGTGTTCGCCCAGTGTTTGCACTTGTTTCATGTTTATTCACCTGTTCACATTTCCTGTTTCCATGTTTGCTTCCTGTGTGTTATTAGTTCTGTTAAGCTGTGTGTCCCTAATCATCATCATCAGCCAGAGTATTTAAACCCTCAGTGTCTCTCTGCTCAGCGTCATTGTTGATGTTAATGTGCTCGACTCTGTACGTGTGTTCGCTTCAGTCGTTTCAGCTCAGTCAGTCATCCTGTGTTCCTGATAATAAACACCTTGGCTACATTTCTGCTGAGTCAGAGTTTCTATCAGATTTCTCCACCCTGAGGTCAGAGGTCAGCTCTGTCTTACACTCAGTACAAACCACCAGCATCACTCAGTCTGCAGGTGTCACATTAGTCGCCTGGTAGTGACGGTTGTGCCGATGCAGTGGATTTACCACATGTGAACTTACTGCAGTATTTAGACACAGATGTGCATTCAGATCCAACTGAGCCTGTCTGTGATCAGCACCACGAGCAGCCCTCTAACATCACACCTCAGCCTGTGGAATATTCACCTGTTAGTGCTGAGCTGGAGATAAACTGAGCCTGTCAGCCACAGAGCAGGATCACTGAACTGAAGAGGAAACTGACGAGGAAGCCAAGGATCTTCTTCAGCTCCTCCGAGCCGGGTCCTCTTTGTCCAGGCCAGCATTGGCCAGGTAGCCCTCCAACGTCGCTGGATGGCAGACAGTGGAAAACCTGGAGGAGTAGGAGAGAAACAGCAGCTTGGAGTCTTTATACTGTTTAGTTTTTAGAGCCACAGACTTCTTTTAATGTCATTGCTCAGGATCTATGACTGATTATGTATTTATTGTATTTCTCCATGACTGTGTGACACCAAGTGGAAAAGATCAGCTTTACCTTTGTTGATATGCTTGTAATTTTAATACTGATTAAATTACCCATGAAATAATAGAAAGCTCATATATGAAAATGTATTTTAAAAAAGAAATAATCTGAATACAAAGGAGTACACTCACCTTCTGGTAGATGGAGGTGTAGCGAGCGCTGGTGAATATCCAGACCTCCTCGTAGAACTGATCACTGATTGGATCCAAAACATCGATGGAGGATCTGTGTAAGCGCTGAGGATCGTCCTGATGGACACAGAACAGAAGGAGGGACAAGTGAAGATATATTAAACAACACTGTGAAATGAACTGACCCACACAGAGTTTGATTCAGAGGTGATTGACACTTTATTTGACCACAAGCCATCTTTTCTGGTTTGACGCCGTCTTTGTAGCCAGAAACCAGCTCTCTCCTCGGCTTCCTGCACTACACGCTTCGCCCACGCCAGTCTCCTCAGTCACTATAAAGGGGGGAGTCATGAGTTCCATCACCCTCACCTGTGCCGTCCAACGTCCCGCCACCACCCTCCACTGCAGCAGGCCAGAGACCACGCCCCTGCCACAATAAGTAAAAGTATATCCTTGCTGTACCCTTAATGCTAAATATGCTAAATTAACCACTCCCCTTGCCCCTTTGGGATTACTCTTATGTCACTGGGATGTTGACCTTTGACCTTCACATTAGAGAGATGGGCAGACATAATTAGTGTATGAATTTTAAAGTAACAGGTAATAAAGAGAGTGCAGCAAATGTAGTCAGGTTTATTACTCTGTATCACACATGAGTGCCCGAGGGAGGCACGGCTGACTGGGGAGACACGGGTAACATGGAGACAGGGTGACTCCACATGAAACGATGAAACGTGGGACACGGGAACAGAAACTAAACACTGAGGCAGGGAGAACTTCAGGTTCAGCTCTCCAGCCTGGCATTTGGTTAAGCATGATTCAAAAATTAGATTTTTAAATCGTTTTATTTTGTTTAACTGGTTTTAATTGTCAATTACTTTTTGTGAAGATTTGTTGCGACATTTAAAAAAACATCATTTATTTTCAAAAAGGAAATTTAAAAAATTATTTTTCAAACTTTTATTTGATTTAGAGCATCATATTTGACCAACGTAAATTTTTTAATTTCATATAAAATAACTGAAACAGTGAACTAAATATCTGAAATCTTTCCTTCCTTAAAAGTTATAATCCTACTTAAGTTATAGTGCAAACGCTTAAGCAACAAATATACTTAATGCTAATTAATTAATATTTCACTTTAACGTTGCAACTATGCGGTCACTTCTGTCTTTAAACAAAATAATATTTTCCAGTTACAGAAATCATAAAATCCAAACTAAAGTGTTACTGATGCTATATGCATTTTATATAAATAATCGATGATGGTACTGACATGAAGGAAGAGAAAGTTGCAGGTTTCATCCTTTGACTTTGTCTCTGTGCCTTTGGGCGATTTTCAGAAGGACAGATGTTTCTGTTCTATTCTTAAATCCATTTTTTTCAAACACAAACACTATTTTAAAGCTTCTAGAGAGTAAAATAATAATGATTATAATAACAGTAATAAAAAAGCTCTCAGATCCATCAAACCAGGCAGCAGAAAGAACAATAAGAGAAGAGAAAACTTTAACCTTGTAGACTTCATTATGTTCCAGCTGCTCTACAGACGCTGTGACCTCGAACTTAAGCAGGTCATAAAGTATGTGCAGCTCAATAACTTCATAATTACACCCTGTGGTATTTAGGCAGCAGAACAACTAAGAATAACAACTACAAATAATGTTTTTAGGTTTCTGTTGTACTGCAAGGTTCTGTACAGGAGAACCAAACCAAGAGCAAATATTACGTCTCATTTACACAAGAGCCATCAAAATTTATCAAATTGAATCATCTTTGTTTAGATGTAAGAAGAATCATATAGAAATGAAAAAGTATAAATATAAATCCAGAGCAAAGATATCCTCTGAATCAGGCTCGTCGCTGTTGCAGATTTTTCTCTCGCTGTTCTGGCTCACAGCGCTGCAAGCAGAAAAATAAATATTGCCAAAGGTGTGAAAGGGAACTAATTAGTAAGAGTATTGTTACTCTCCTCAGGAGTAGAAATCAGTCCAATAACGAGGTGTGTAACATCTAGCAGGGTGACAGAAAAGCCCAGGGTAACTTCTAAGGACCTCAACGTCTCTCTCACATTACGTTTTTAAACATGTTTCCATTTGTCACTTCAGTCTTTACTCTGAAATACAGGAAGAGAAATCATGGCTGAAACAATTTCTCATGAAACCAGGGCTGTGGTCCAACAGTCAGTTTTGGTGAGGAAGGTTCCTGAGAGAAGTGACCCAGAAGTATCTGTGTAGCAGCCACAATGAATCAAGACCATGAGCTTTATTAACTGATCAAAGTCTATTCTTTCATCTTCTGTATTATTCAGTTTGCATTGGTAAAGCCCATTATTGTAATGCTTTTTTAAGATGAGCAAAACTTTATGTTACTTTGGCTTAGCTGGGATAAGTGATGGATGGAGGGAATTTTCCTTCAGCCACAGAAATCCTAAACAGGAAGGAGGAGCAGAGTTACAGTGGATCACTATCCAGCAGGGAAACAAGATTTATTTCAATTTCTTGGCTATGAGTGAGATTTACTAAGTGGGCAAATTAGGGTGATGACACCGTTCTAGAGTGATCTCTTAATAGTGCACCAGTTTACATTCAGAGATGCATGCAGCCAGTTCAACCAGGAGACTCAGTGACTCAGTGGTATAAGGGATAAATCTTCTGACCAAACCTGCTGGACTGTGTGAGGTCCTGAGAGTAAGGATTTATCCACAGGAGAGCTGCATTCTTACAAACCACCCCACTGTGTAAACCTGACATCTGTGGAACAGCTGAGCTGTATGATGTGTACAAGGACACAAAACATTATTGACCATCAGATCCCGAGCCCTCCATGTGTTAATCAAGAAACTGCTGCTGTGCTACATCCATAAATAATGAATAAATTAGGAGCTAAAGCTAAAAGGACAGTTTATTTGTACCATCTTCATGTGAACACATTCAAGAACATCACAGATGAAAGAAACATTAAAAACTTCCACATTACATAAAGCAAGAAAAATAGTTTTTCTTTCAGGTGGTTTCAGAAAAACAAAAACATCAAACAGCTCCAAGAGTCTCTTTGAAAGAACTAAAAACCTTTATTCTCCAATCATGAGTGAACTCCCCGATGAAGCCTTGTGTGCTAAAACATGTCAGAGTTTTAAAGGTTAAACATGAGTTTCCAAAACGTTTTACTGGAGAACAATGAACTATTTGACTGAGTTTCAATTATTTACAGACGAGCAAAACCAGGACAGAGAAAAAAGGACAAAACTGACTCAGTAAAACGACAGAAAATAAGATCCCATGTAAATCTGTATTATGTAGAAGTTCAGCCCAGCAACCAGTTCAGTTCAACACAAGTTTAAATGATTCTATCTGAACTCTGTGGAGCCTGATCTCAAGCTTTTTGAGTCTGACACTGAAACCAGAGGATCTTTCTGTCTCTTCAGATTCACTGTGATCCAGTGATGGGAGTGATTTCAGCCCTGAGTGATCACGCTGATGTTTGCACAGAGCAGACAATGAGGTGAATGTTTTGGCACATTGGTAACAGTGAAACAGTTTATTAGTAACGTGGGATCGTTTGTGTTTGGAGTATGAACTGAGATTCCTGAAGCTCTTGTCACACTGGTCACAGCTGTAGTTTCCTTCCACGTGTGCACGTTCATGATAGTTACGACCATTTGAGTGTGAGAAGCTTTTGTCACAGTGTCTGCACTTGTACGGTTTCTCTCCTGTGTGGACTCGTTTGTGTGTTTTAAGCTCCCACGCAGTGGTGAAGGATGACCCACACTGATCACAGAGGTGCTTTTTAACCCCACTGTGAATCAGTTCATGTTTTTTTAAGTCACGTGATGTGGTGAAGCTTCTCCCACATTCTTTGCAGTATTTCAGTTTGTCTCCAGTGTGTCTACGTTGATGCATTTTTAGGCCGGCTTGCTGACTGAAAGTTTTTCCACAGATGTCACAACAAAAGTCTTTCCCACCACCACAGTGATGACAGGGTTGAGAACTGGATCCATCTGTGTCGCTCTGCTTCTAAACAAAGACACAAACACAGTGTAAGTCAGTCCTTCAACATTTTTATCCTGAACGTCGCCTGAAATAAAGAGCATCTCTGCAGACGTCCAATTACATTTTACTGTTTCAGTTGAAACACTCAGTTTACTGGGCTACAATAACTACAATACTACCACCATAATACTACAGTAATACTAAAATCATAACTGACATGAAAATCTGAATAATCACCAGTGATGGGAATAACGGCGTTACAAGTAACGGCGTTACTTTTTTCAGTAACGAGTAATCTAACTAATTACTATTCCTATCGTTACAACGGCGTTACAGTTACTAACAAGGAAACGCGATGCGTTACTATTTTTCAATAAACAGACAGTTGAAGCTGTGTTCAGCTTACCGCATCTTCTGGACGCTACAGCTTTAAGCAGCTGCGCGCTCCCGCGGACGCTAATCACGATCACTGTCTGCACAACACCTGGAGCTAAGGAGGCAAAACAATCGCGTGAGTGCTGCTATTTGACTGAGGAAGAATAAAGTAGTCGTGGTAAGTCAATCACATGACCACTTAAAGACAAAGCAACAAGGTGACATATACCAGTTTATAAATTGTGTCGATAGGCCACGTAAAACCAGAGTCAGGATAAACAATATATACGCTGCGTTTTTCCCTCAATAGTTTCGCCACGTTAGCGCTAGCAAGCACTCTCTGCTTATGAGCAAAAAAACCCAAAACAAAACAGGGGAAGTTTTAGGAGTGACGGCAAGAGAGAGAGAGAGAGAGAGAGCAGGAAAAGAGAGAGAGCGAGTTTTGAGATGTGAAATTTGTGACGTTTAGCGTGTTTGGAGTGTGTAGTTAATGTGTTGTCTTGTGTAGTTAGTGTGTAGTGTTGTGGATAGTTGTGTGTTGTGTGTTAGAACAATGAGGCGACTGCTGTCTCCAGGTAGAAACAGCAGTGATACACCTGCTGCTGTCAGACCTGTGTAACGTTGGGTTGTGTTACGTGGTTGAGAGGAGGCGGCAAGACACCTAGCAGGCTAGTCGGAAGAATACACGATCACACTGGTACTAGGAATTCCACAGCGTATCCTTTAATGCCCATTCTCTTCTTCAACCATATAAGCCCGGTTGAACGGCTGCAGCTTAACAAACATAATGCGCAGTGTTCGTACAACCCATACGTTGCAAACAAAAAGAAAAACAAAATAAAGGTCTCCCCTCATGCACTAGCGTGCAAGCACATGTCCAGAGAATCACAGAGAGAGGGAGCAGTGGCACAACCTGATGACACCATCAACCCTCGACTTGGGTGTCTTAAAGGGACACCACACCATTGTGACTGTTACACCTGCAGGTATCAGGCTGTGATGTTCTCCTTTATAGTGGACAGAAATTATGTTTTTGGAGTGGCACAAATAATTTGTGTGGCATCTTACTTAATGCAGAACACCTGATCGTTATGTAAATAGTTTGAAATGGTTATTTTAAAAAAAGGGTAAAAGGTAAATGGATGCAAATAACTTTGTTGTTTGCAAAACTTGTGCATAGGATTTTAAAATTGACAATTAATATTTGCATTTGAAGTTATGAAATATGTTTCATTAAACATGTTTATGGTTGTTACAGTAAAAATATAACTTTTTCTACTCTGATTTTATGTTTTTTGTCTGATTTTAGATCAATTCTGGTTATACAGTATGACAAAATGAGAACATAACTGTAAATTCAGGCACGTGAGGTTGTGCTAAAAAGAATGATACCAAACAAGGCAAAGTAAATAGTTTTTAAAGGTAAAATGTGAAGAGAAAATCAAGAGTAGTAAAAAAATGGCCAATTATACCCTGGACCCCAGGGGGTTAAACGTTCTTTGTTTTTTTTAAAGTAACGCAATAGTGAATAGTGAACAGCGCAAATCCGATATTTTCAAATGCAATCTGGGTCACTTTCGTATGTGGTCCTGAATCCGATACATATCCGATGTTTTAGAAAGCGACTGCTGTTTGAACGGTCATGTCGCATTAAATCCGTCTTTTACTTCACGAACACAAGACAGACGCCAATTATCAGCGCCGGAGAAGACATCGCGAACGCTTCCTGGCCATCCAGTGTAGATGTCAGTGAAACTGTTGGGAAGACAACGTTGGAGAAACGTGAATATTTAATTTGTATAATCTGCAGATTCTGACAGAAATCTGCAACCATCCTTTGAAGCACCGCTCCTCTAAAACTGCAATAAGGATCATTATTAGGTTATTTACATTATTATGTATATAACAAAATAACTTAAATCAAAAACTGGGAAACATAAAGTCCGAAGTCTTTATATTAAGGGCCATCAGTCAAACAATACTGTTTGCTCTGGGTCTAAACAGAGCGCGTTGTGTGTGACGTCTTCTTTTGCGCATGCGGGCCGCTTTGAGCGTTCACACTAGAGCGCGTTTGCTGTCACATTTTATGTGTAGTGTGAACAAGCAGACAAAAAAATCGGATTTGATCGAAAAATCGGAATTGAGCATTAAGACCTGCAGTGTGAACGTAGCCTCAGAGCTGCTTTTCCATGCAGTAGAATTGCTAACATGCTAACACAGTTTAATGAGCAGAGTTGTTCCAAACAGTCAGGCTAAAATGACAAGATAACAATATAAATACATACCTCACAGTAGCACTTGTAGAGTCTCTTTCTGGTGTGGATCTGTTGGTGTCGTCTCAGGGAATGTGGAGATTTAAAAGTCTTCTCACACAGGTCACATTTATAAGGTCTCTCCTCAGTGTGGGTAAACGTGTGTTGTTGTAACTGTGTGTCTGTAGCAAAGTATTTGCCACACTGATCACAGCAGTACACGTCATGTCTGCTGTGAATGCGTCGGTGTATATTTTGGTTTCCTCTCTTGCTGAAAGTTTTTCCACACTCGTCACAGCTGTATGCCTTAATTACAGAGTGGGTAACTAGATGATTCTGTAAGCTACCACTTTGAGTAAAAGCTCTGCCACACTGATCACAGCTGTACGCTTTAACTCCACTGTGGATGAGTTGGTGGTTTTTTAGGGAACCCTTCCTGGAAAAAGACTTTCCACACTCGTCACAGGTGTGTGTTTTCTCTTTCTTTCTTCTGTGAGGTTTGTCGGCCTCCTGAGAGCGCTGACTTCTCGCTCCATGTTGGTCCTGCAGTGACAGAGATACAAACAGAGGCAGTGAGTGAAATGCAGTCGTGGAACAAACTGAACCTTTAAACTCCCTCCATTAACACTAGTTTTAAACCTGAAGGTGGAGTGTGGCACCAAACACCTTAAAGGTCTCTTATCCCCACCTG